>NW_016822192.1:129967-134304 GCF_001698545.2 Rhinopithecus bieti | reverse complement strand
AAGTTTTCTTTCTTAAAGCGTTGAATAATTCGATACTTTTTTCTTGTGTACATTGTATAAGTTGTAGTTTTCTAGGCATGTGTCCATTTTGTTTAAATTTTCAAATTAAAGTTGCTTAAAATATTCTGTTATGATGTTTAATATTTGTAGGTTCAATAAAACTTTTTTTTTATTACTGTGGTGAGAAAACTTAGCCAAAGATCCACCCTCTTAACATAGTTTACTGCATGATACAATCTTTTTAACTATAGGAACAATATTGTATGCAGATATTTAGAACTTATTTCTCTTATATAACTGAAACTTTACACCCATTAAGTAGCAACTCCCCATTTCCCCTCTCCAACCCCCATTTCAATGCAGCTGTCCCTGGGTTTTATGCCTGTTTGCAACTCATTCACTGGATTCTGGACTTCTTTATAAAGTTATTTTTTCCATAAATCCTTATTGTTAAATCAGTACTTCTGTGGAGGAACAAGGACTGAGACTTATTCTGCCATCTTGCTCCCTTCCATTATTCTTATTATTCACAATGTGTGCCTTTTCTCTATCTTTTGGTTCTTTCTCTGTCTTTCCAGGGAGTTTTCAATTTTATTACACTTTTCAAAGAAACAAATTTTAGCTTGTTGATGCTTTCCATTACATATTTTATGTCATTATTTTCTGCTCTTTTTGCTATTGCATTCTTTTTGCTTCCCTTTATTTGTCGTTTCTTTTCTGACTTCAAGTAAATGTTGCATTGGGAATATATTAAGCCTCACCTGACATGCTGTAGGCATACCTTTTCACCCATACATGTGAAGACAAGTTGTGGCAACCAACTTCACACAGACATAACTTCATTATCTCATCTTACTTCACTTCACAGCACTTCACCTCACTGGGTCTTTTTTTCGTTCTGCAACCCCACAAATCTTCCCTTCATGATGCATACGCATCATAGAAGTGTGAAGGGATTAACAATCCATGGAGAACGTCTTGGCCAATGGAGGATAGTGGCAAGAGGGGAAATGCTCCCATCTCTCTTTTCTTGAGCTGATAATTCTCAGGCACATTCTTCTTGACCTCTCAGATGACCCCTCTTTATTCTTTTCTAATAAATGTATTTCAGGCTATACACTACACTTTAGTATGGCTTTATGTGACTCCAAGTTGTTTTGATATATTATACTTTCATTATCATTCAGTTGAATAAATATTCATTCTCATTTCTATTTATTTTCCTTTATCTATAGGTTATTTAGAAGAGTATTGCCAAATTTCCAAACATTTAAGGGATTGAGTTCCTCATTATCTCTTTTGTTAATATATTCAAGATTATTCCCACTGTGGCCAGATAGTATAACTTACAGAATTTTGGTTCCTAAAATTAGCTGAGACTTCCATTATTGCTCCACATATGGTTAATTTGGTTCAACACTCCAAGAACTTACATTATGCAGTTGTTTCTATAAACATAAATTAGATTAATTTTATTAACCATGTTGTTACAATTATCTATAATCTTAATCATTTTTATCTGTTTAATGCATTATTTATTTAGAATGGAGTGTCAATATCTACAATTATGACCGTGAATTTATCTTTTTTATCACTCCTTTCAGTCTGTCAATTGTTATGTTTTTTGTATATATATATAGAGAGAGAGAGAGAGGTTATGTTGTAAGTGGCATACAATATAGAATTGTTGTATTCTTCCACTATATTGACCCTTTATTTGAAAATATCCCTTTTATCTCTAGTAAACCTTCTTACCTTAAAATCTGCTTTGTCCAGTATTAGTATTACTCCCTGAGCTATCTCTACTTAATATTTGCATGATACACTTTTATCCTATTGCTTTCAAGCTTTCTGAATTCTTTTGTTTAAGTTGTATCTTTTATTAAAATAGTTTTAAATCCATTTATAAACATTTCTTTTCATTTGGAGAGTTTTTTGTGATTTTACAAAGTTTGGCACTTACTCTTTGATCTCTATATGTGAATTTGTCCGATGATTTTTTTTGTCTTTTATAGCCTATTTTTAGAGTAATCAAATACTTTTATTACCCCATTTTTTCCTGGATTAGCATATCAGTTATACATTATTTTGTTCTTCTTTTATTAGTAATTCATCATGACATTATTGTACAGTATGTATATGCATAACTTATGTACTGTTTTCGTTCTCCTTCTTTTCTTTATGCTTCCATTTGGACTCATATACGTATTTTTCTACCCAAAGAACACTGTTTTGGTATTTATTTTAGTACATGACTGCTGATGACAAAGTTTTCTAGTTTCCGTTTTTCTGAGAATGCCTTGATTACACTTTATTCTTTTTAATTTATTTGTATATCTTTAGAGGGTAAAAGTGCAGATTTCATACATGAATATATTGTGTAGTGGTGATGTCTGGGCTTTTAATGCACCCATCACCTGAATAGTGTACATTGTACCCAGTAGGTAGTTTTTCAACTCTACCTTCCCCCGCTTTTATAGTCTTTAATGTCTACTATTTCACTCTGTATGTCCATGTGTACCTATTGTTTAGCTCCCACTTATAAGTCAGGACATGTAGTATTTGACTTGCTGTATCTAAGCTATTTTAGTTAGAATAATGGCCTCCAGTTCCATCCATGTTACTGAAAAGACATGATTTTATTCTTTTTTATAGCTGAGTAGTATTCTTATATATATATACACACACACACACCCCACATTTTCTTTATTCAATCCTCTGTTGATGGAAACTCAGATTGATTCCATATCTTTGCTATTGTGAATAGTACTGCAGTAACAATATCAGTGCAGGTATCTTTTTGATATAATGATTTCCTTCCATTTTGGTATATACCCAGTAGTGAGACTGCTGGATTGAATGGTACTTCTATTCTCAGTTCTTTGAGAAATCTCCATACTGTTTTCCATAAAGGTCATACTAATTCACATTTCCACCAAAAGTCTATAAGCATTCCCTTTTCTATGCATCCTCACCAACATCTGCTATTTTTTGACTTTTTAATAAAAGCCATTCTGACTGGTATAAGATGATATCTCATTGTGGTTTTAATTTGTATTTCTCTGATGATTGCTGATGTTGAGCATTTTCTCACATGTTTGTTGTCTGCTTTAACGATGCACATCACAAATGTGTAAACTTTTATACCAGTAAAATGCTGTTTTGGTTACTATAGGCTCATAGTATAATTTGAATGCAGGTAATGAGATGCTTCCAGCTTTGTTCTTTTTGCTTAGGATTATTTTGGCTATTCGGGCTCTTTTTTGGTTCCATATGAATTTTAGGATTATTTTCTAATTCTATGAATAACAATGTTGGTAATTTGATAGGGATTGCATTGAATTGGTTGATTGTTTTGAGCAGTATGATCATTTTAACAATATTGATTCTTCTAATCCATGAGCATGAGATGTTTTTCATTTGTTTGTGTCATCTATGATTTCTTTCATCAGTGTTTTGTAGTTTTCCTTATAGAGATCCTTCACCTCTTTGGTTAAATATATTTATGGGTATTTTATTATTATTTTTGGAGCTATTGTAAATGAGACTGCCTTCTTGATTTGGTCCTCAGCTAGATCATTATTGGTGTATAGAAACTCTACTGATTTCTCTACGTTAATTTTGTATCTTGAAATTACTGAATTCATTCATGAAATCTAAGAGATTTTTGGTGGAGTCTTAAGGGTTCTCTAGATAAAAGATCAGCTCATCTATAAATAGGGATAATTTTACTTATTTTTTGCCAATTTTGATGGTTTTTATTTTTTCTCTTGTACATCTTCTTTTTAAAGTGTCCTGCTTCTGGCCCATTGAAATCATGTGTGATTTTTTCATAGCCAATTTCCAAGGATTTACCTGGCAGGTCTTGTGAGAGAAAGCTGCCCTCTCCTGACTAATCTTGGTGTACAGCCAGCGCATGGCAGTCACTGAAGGGAGTTGAAATCAATGACTCAGACATCTCTGGACAGCTGTGTTTTTGTGTATTAATATATTTGCATTCCTAACCAAGGTGCCTTTATTTGGAGTTTTGTTTATTTGAGGCCTTTGTCCAGAGCCTTTCTCATGAATTCTCTTGAATTCAGCTTCAAGAAAGCTTGAAGACACCTTTCTCCACTCTAACTCGGTACTCAGTATTTATCCACTGCTAGCCCTTCCCACTCCTGTCCTCCAATCTCTTGAGTCTGAAAATCCCAAGAACCATTTTTTTCTTTGAGGTTCCTTCAGCAGCAGTGAGACAAGTCCAACATCTGTACTGATCCATCCGACCTTGAACCAGCATATTGTTTCATGAGGGAAAATGGAGCAGAGAGAAGTTAGGTCTTTTTTTTTTTTTTTTT
>NW_016822192.1:123273-125578 GCF_001698545.2 Rhinopithecus bieti | reverse complement strand
GAGAGAGAGAGAGAGAGAGAGAGAGAGAGAGAGAGAGGAAAGAGGTCTGAAAAAAAAAGAGGGAGGCAGCGGACCACAGCAGATTTTATAGGCAGGCTGGAGAAGGTGGTATCTGATTTACATAGGGCTCACAGATTGTTTCAATCAAGTATGATGTCTACATAGTGCTTGGGGAAGGCTGGTCGCCCCACCCTAATCTTATTATGCAAAAAGGCTTTCCAGTTGATTGGCGCCATTTTGTCTGCTTTTTACTGTACACGTGGCTGACAGAGAAGGGAAGATGAAGCCACCATCTTGAACATGATTGGCACAACTGCCAGTATCCATGTCTGCAGCTCAATTTTACATGCTGCTCTTCGTTAGAAAGGAAAATAATTTGGGGCTGCTTTTCATTAAAAAGAAAAGCCTTACTGAGAACTCCAATACCCTTACTATCTGCCTAAGAAATTTCTTCTTGATTCCTATATCATTATGTTATTCTAGAGTCAGGTTGGAAAGTAAGCCACATTATATAGGGTTAAATAAAAACCCTCTAATGAGACTTTACGATTCATAGGGCATGACTCCTCAGGCCCCTTAGATAGAAACTTGGACAAGAGAAGGAAAAAGGTCAGAATTTAGTCCTCAATGTTACACATTGTGGATAATGTCCTGCTGATTGTTTTTTTATTCCTATGAATATCCATGATAGTTTTTTTCCATGATGCAGCTAGTTTACTTGGAAATAATTTGATTTTATTGGAGTTCGCTTTTAAATTTTATTGGGTATGATTGAAGCAACCATTGTAAAATTATAACTGAGACAGTGAAAGAGATCTGATCTAACCAATTCCATCTTGCTTCTGACCTCCAAGCTGTCCTTGTTCATTCTTGGGCACAGGCTAAACTAACTTTGTGAGGAACTTAGTTTACAGTTTGAAAAAAAAGATGATAACAGCCTTTTCCCAAAACAAATCGCTCTCTTGCCTGGGGACCAGACTGCCTCTGTAGGATTAACAAATTATTCAAAAGATTAGAAATTATGGTTTAGGAGTCATGCAGCTGGAGGCTGCAAGATTCTGACCCTCCCCAAATTGCTCCTGGGGATATCTATTAGTATAATAGAACAGTGCTTGAGACATTTTGCAGATGCTGCCCTTGATGGTACAACTGGTACCACCCAGACGGATAAACTGACTCAAGTGATCTTGTGGCCCCTAGGCAAGAACTGACTCAGTGCAAGAAGACAGCTTCCACTCCCTATGACTTCATCTCTGACCCAACCAATTAGCACTCCCGACTTACTGGCCTCCCCCTGCACCCACCAAACTATCCTTAAAAACTCTGATCTCGCACAGCTGGCCCTATGTGAGTTACTCTTTCTCTATTGCAATTCCTCTGTCTTGATAAATTGACTCTGTCTAGGCATTGGGCAAGGTGAATTCGTTGGGCAGTTACATGATCAGTGCAGCCTTTATTCTAGGTCTAATTTTGTACCTACTAAGGCAATAACTTCTAAGTCTTCTACCCAAATTTCCATAAATTACAAGGCTTTTTTCTCATCATAGCTAGTGGAAACACAAACTATTGCCAGTTCCATGTTAGCTCCAGAGATTGTTGCCTCTAATTCTTTCAGGTGTTTCCCCACCCCCATCCCCATTCACTGGCCTTGGATATTTTCCTCCTACACATGCTCTGATTAGTACTTGTCTAAAGAATTGAGGGAAACCCTTTGTAGATATTTACAGCTCTTTTCCACCTAAGTTCTCCTCTCCCTGTGTTATAGCCTGAAAACTCTCTCCAATAAGTAAATTGGCACAGCCAAAGGGCTCACATTTTTGTTTCTCATTTCTCTCAGAGTATTGTCCTATGCTACCAGATATCCAATCTCTGAAAACATTTTATATATTTTGTCCGATTTTAAAATTTGTTCTGGCCTGTGAGTAAATCTGGTTTCTGAAATTCAATTTTCTACAGAAGCAGAAATCTAATCTTCTGACTTTTAATTTCAGTTTTCATATTTTTTAGGTCTAGAATTACTACTTGATTAATTTATACAGTGATCAGTTCTCTGATAATACTTTACATTCTAATTTTTTTTTAACATTTTCATGAGAGAAATTTTAGCCTCTGATAACTTTGAAATCTGAGTCTCTTTGTTGATCTGTTCCAATTGTATATGTTTTTTCTTTTTTTCTTAGATTCATTCAATTATTTCCTAATGACTTTTTATATGTTTATATTATGAAGATTTTTTTAAAAGCATACATAAAAGTATAAAGTATACAGAATAATATAATTAATCTTTTTTTTTTTTTTTTTTTTT
>NW_016822192.1:111694-120027 GCF_001698545.2 Rhinopithecus bieti | reverse complement strand
TTTTTTTTTTTTTTTTTTTTTTTTTTTTTTTTTTTTTTTTTGAGGCAGGGTCTCACTCTGTCACCCAGGCTGGAGTACAGTGGTGCCATTTTGGCTCACTGAAACCTCCGCCTCCCAGGTTCAAGCGATTCTCATACCTTAGTCTCCGGAGTAGCTGAGATTACAGGTGTGCACCACTGTGCCCGTTAATTTTTGTATTTTTAGTAGAGATGAGGTTTCTACATGTTGGCCTGGATGCTTTTGAACTCCTGGACTCAAGTGATCTGCCTGTCTCAGCCTCCCAAAGTGCTGGGATTACAGGCGTGAGCCACCGCACCCAGCCACTTCTTCCCTACTTTCTTTCCTTCCTCTCATCATGTGGTCTACACACTTAGGCTCCCCTTCCATCACGAGTGGGAGCAGCCTGAGTTTCTCGTCAGAAGAAGATGTTGGTGCTATGCTTCCTTTACACCTAGCAGAACTGCGAGCCAAATAAACTTCTTTTCTTTATAAATTACCCATCCTCGGGTATTTCTTTATAGTAACACAAAGCAGACTAAGACAGAACACTATGAGAGTTGAAGGTCATTTTAGACAGAGTTTTCAGAGAAGGACTATCTGAGAAGGTGACATGTAAGCAGAGATGTGAATAAAATAAGGAAGTAAGTCATGGGCAGGTCTGGGGAAACATCATTCCAGGGTAAGAGAACAGTAAGCGCAAAGGCCTTGAAGTGATCTATCTGGAGTAGAATGGGAAAGGCAAAGACTGTTAAAAGTTGTGGTTTTAAGTGACAATGGGGCCATATCCTGTGGAACTTTGTTTAAAAAAAATACTTGAATGACAGGCACAACAACAGCTTATTTAACTCAGCTCCCTCTATCAAGGCGACATTGGCTGCCAGATGTTAACCTTGGTGAAGATGCTGAGATTTTTACAGTAAAATGTACTTCATACTGATATAATCAGACAAAGGAAAAAAAATTGCAGCTTCTGTTCCTGCTAAGAAGTGCCAAATAAGTCAGTCTGTATCTCTGGACCTCTCTCTGCTGTCTTAGGAGAAAAAAGAATTGTCAAGCGCAGATTAGCCAAGGGGCTGAAAGGGCTCCCTGAAGTACTGTAAAGTCCAGCTGAAGCACAATAGAAGGGGCTGCAAAACTAGGAAAGAAGTTAAAGTGAATTCTTAGGGCTAGGAAAGCTATGAACAACTGTCCTTGTTTGTCACATCCATTCCTTTAGTTAACAAAAGCTCCAAAGGGCACTGCTAAATATTATGTGAGAAAAACAGCAATTTGGAGATACTGGGAGTCATAGAGAATTTTGTTTTTCCTGTGTACTAATACTGATTTCCACAACAAGGTAAATGGTGGATTTCGTGAGACTCCAAGTCTAAGAAGATGTTGTAAATTAGCTAGAAGTTTAACTAATTATTCCCGGTAAGTCGGTAAGCTTATGGAAAAGGAGTAGTGCCCAAGAGATATGATTATATTCAAAATCTGTGAACCAAAGAAAGAAGTGTGTATTCAAGTAGGAAGTAATCAGTGCTCCACATTGTATAGTCACTCAAGCAAAACTCTTATTTTCAGAGGAAATTAAGCATATATTTATTTGAGGGAAGAATGTGGCTTTGCATATAGAGTTAGGCTCAATACATGACAAAACAATATTGCACTTTGCCTCCCAGATTAGAATTTACTAATTTAAAAAAAAAAATAGAGTACTTAAGTTTTGAAACTCTTTGCCCCCATGACTCCACCCCCAACAATTGAGAGAAACATTAGCAAACTCAGAAAATGTGTATTGAGATAACACCAGTCTTGCTAATTCTAAAGCTTTATCCAACTGATTAAACCTGATGTTATAAAAGCCTACTTGGAAGAAAATTATTGAGTCAATTCTATGTTATTTTTAACTCAGGGAGGGTACCTCTCCTTGAATTCATTTGATGGAGAGGTTCAATAGACACAGAGAAAAGCAGTTCTCTTGTTTTTAAATCATAGACAATGAAATTCACCATTATGACCATCAACATCAGTGTCATCAAAGTTAACCAATTACATTGTACATCAAATTCTGTGATGAGTTATCCATTGGTTGACTTAGGAAGCAGGGTTTGAGAACACAGATTGTCTTTCCAAGATGTTTCTGAGATCACATCATTCATTCATTTAATTTATCATCAAATCATTCATTCATTTATCAAACATATAAGTCTCTGCTATTTGCAAAGCATACTGTGTGTGTGTGTATGTGTGTGTGTGTGTGTGTGTGTGTGTGTGTGTGTGTGTAGTTATGCATTTCTTAATGATGGGGATACACTCTCGGAAATGCATCATTAGGTCATTTCATTGTGTGAACATTATAGAGTGTACTTACACACACCCAGATGGTATAGCCTATTACACACCTAGGCTATATGTTATAGTCTATTGCTCCTAGGCTACAAACCTGTACAACATGTGACTGTACTGAACACTTTAGATGCCTAACACAATGGTAAGTGTTTGTGTATGTAAACATATCTACATACACAAATAGTACAAAAGATACAGTATTATAATCTTATGGGACCACTGCCATATATGGGGCCATATATACATACATACAAATATGTATGTGTATATATATGTATATACGTGTGTGTGTGTGTGTGTTCACCTTGACCCAGTTCTAAGTATTCAAGAGGTGGTACACAATAGTTGATTAATAAATATTTGTTTGAGTGAATAAGTGAAAGAACAGGTTGGTTCCTCCAATTTGAGTTTACAGTTTAAGACATATCTCTCCTCATTAATATGAAAGCAAAAGTATAGAAATAAGGCATAGATAATAGAATTATAGTATCAATACTTCTATTTCTAAAATTCTGTGATTCTACATTAAAGTATTAGTAGCCAAGCATATATGTCTCTTTAATGGAAGCCAGGCATATATTTCATCTGCTGATCAGGAGTAAATGCATTCTAAAAATGGAGCAAGAATAAGTTTACACTTAGGACAAATTTGAAGAAAATAAAGGAGGCCAAAGACTCTTTTCTGAAAATCAGATTAACGTATGAGTTTTTCCTGAAAGAATGAGTGTATGACATTGGCTGTTGGTTTTTTTCCCCTCCCCCTTATAGTGGTGGCATTGAGGGCTCAGAATTATCTGTTGCTTTGGGTGTATGAGTCTAGCATTCAAGAAATGTTTTCTTTTTAAGTACTTTGCATCAATAAGATGTGTTGACAATGCATAGTAGATAATGCTACAGGGAGGGCACCATTCTTTTATAATCATAGGTAACTGAGAGAATATAATCAGTTAACTTTTGCTTAATTATTACTGTTTAAAACAGAAAAATGATGCCACTAACTAGCTGTGTAACAGTGGTCACTTTACTTTTGGGGCTTTCATTTCCTCATAGTTAAAATGAGACTTTCTTGTGAGCTGATGCCCAAAGTCCTTCTGTGGTCTCTAATTCTATGATTCTAACACTTGGCAAGTTCAACTTTTAAATCTTTGTGCTTTAAAAGTAGCAACTCTATGGTTCCTCATCTACTTTGAATTGCTTCCCTGTAAACATCTCTCCCCACCATCACCCAAGGAACTCCTTTTGTTGTTCAGATAATGAATTACTTTTAACACAGCGATTAGATTTCTAAAATCAAGCTTACTGGAACATTACTTAACCCCTTCTAATCTTTTCTGGAAATGAGTGATATATAAATAATAAATAAATGACATGAAAATGAAGCAGCATATTTAAAACCCATTTAAACAAATCTTAACAGAGGTTTTAAGCACAGCAAGCAGAAACATCAAAATCTCTCATCCCAGGGAGTTTATTTAGTGGGCAAAGGGTATTCCAGGAATAAGACATTGGAAAAAAAAAAACTTGGAGGTGAGAACTTGTACCCAAAGATATCTTTAGTTTGATCCAAATGGTAGAGATGATTAGGGTCAAAGAGGCTCATCAAGAAATAATGCAACCTAGGCTACCATGTAAAAAAAAGTGTAGTGATGTCATGAGCTATAGTTAAAAGTTGAGAAAGAGACAGCTAGACAGACAATCTGATCACAGTAGCCATAGTAGAGGCAATGGTGCTATTATAATTTAGTTCAACCATACTAGAGCCAGGTCCTGCACAAACCATTTAATACACATTTTCTTATTTATTCTTTATATAACTCTATATAGTTAGTAGTTTCCTCTTCATTTTATAATTTGAGGAAACTTGAGGCTTAGACAGTTAAATACATTTTCCAAGGTCACACAATTTGTATGTGTCAGAGGCTGTCTAACACATCTGCCTAACTCCAGAGTTTTTGTTCTTACATCCTGCATAAAGTGTACATCAATGTGGTCCTGATGGTTCCAGGGATTTGGTGTCTAGCTTTGCATGCTTAAGAACTCTGTTATAGACATATGAATGTATAATTCTCTTTGACACTTCTTTACTTGAACCCTGTGTTCACACCTCCTTCCATTTTGCCAACATGACTTGTGACACATTACGATTAATTAACTAAAGCTCATCTTAGCAGTTGCTCCATTTTTGCCTCCTTAATGGAGGCTTGAGTGACACATTCTGCTCCCTTGATGAGATTCAGCTCAGAAAGCTTTGTAGGTTGTCAGTAACATGTGTCTTAGTTTGCACCTATTTTTTAATCTGATCAGTGTCTATTTCAAGAAATAACAATGCTCCCGTTTTTCCAGTAAACATCTGTACTCATGATACAAAAATCAACTTTAGCCATTTAGCTGCAAGATCCTATTTTATTGGAAAATATTAGCAATGCTAATAGATATTTAAAAGAAAAAAATCTAAATTTCTTACTATTCTATTGGAATACCCCATGCTCTTTTATAGGCTTATGTTCAGTACAGTTTATATTTTTCTTGTTGCACTGCTTTTATAGGAGTGACTATTTTCTACACCTTCAATTTGGCTTGTAGTCATTGGGTACACAGAGGGGTACAGGTCTATCTCTCTAAACTTACGAGCTATGTTATGTACTTAACAATGGACCAGAATGAATTGATGCACTATGCTGGGCAATAGGAATGCAGAAGCAAATTACAATTTTTTTTTTTTTCTCAAAGGAGCTAACTCTCTACTCTAGTATTTCCTAAAATCTATTTTTTAAGATGTAATATTCCTTGAGGCATTGGATCTTTGAAATCACAGATGTTCTCAATAATCATTAGTATAATCAATATATTTTGTGGCATTAAAAGTTTTGAATTATTAGATGGCGGAGAACCTTGTTTAACTTTTTAACTCAGAGAAACCCAAATTTACTTAATCACATACCTTTTCCTTCCTTCATCTCTCTCTCTTCTCTCTCTCTCCCTTTAGCACAAATATTAATATTTTGCAAAATGCATACTGTTGTAAAACAAATGTTGCAAATAACAGTCCATTTCATTGCAAAAACAAAATGAAACCAAAAAGAAGTAAGATGAACACATGTAGTTTCTCTTTCTCCTGACATCAGATCTGGAAAAAAGTTGGCCGGGCACGGTGGCTCACGCCTGTAATCTCAGCACTTTGGGAGGCCGAGGCGGGCGGATCACCTGAGGTCAGGAGTTTGAGAACAGCCTGACCAACATGGAAAAACCCCATCTCTACTACAAATACAAAATCAGCCGGGCGTGGCGGTGCATGCCTGTAATCCCAGCTACTCAGGAGGCTGAGGCAGCAGAACTTCTTGAACCCAGGAGGCGGAAGTTGCAGTGAGCCAAGATCGCACCATTGCATTCCAGCCTGGGTAACAAGAGTGAAACTCCGTCTCAAAAATGAAAAAGTTTAGCCTACACCTGCATCCTTCTTAGAGGACTATTGGGGAAAGGCAGGGAGTGTCTATTGTTTATGAGGCAAAATTGTTATGAAATAATTGTTTTTCAACTTTTAAAGGAAGCTTAATATAACTCACTCTACTTTCAAAAGTATGGTCTAGACACCTTTCATGTATCTACTTTATATTACTAATATTAACATGGTACCAGGTTGTTCAAAATTTTAGTTCTGCTAATCCAGAATTCCTAAACCATATTACTGGTGAATTTTAACTCTCTGACACTGTTCTTAAATATGGCAGGGTTGGTATTGGTAATTGATTTCCAAGTTAATTGAGTCATTACGATTTGTCCGCAATAGGTAGACAACATGTGAGCATTGCACAGTGTCAATAATGCGAAGGCTCTGGGTGTTCTCTTCAAGCGGCAGACTGGAGCAGTGACCTACAGACTCATCCCACCTAGATAACCAGTCTCTGGCTAGTCCTAAAGGACTTGGTCTTGCTGTA
This sequence comes from Rhinopithecus bieti, assembly GCF_001698545.2. Lineage (NCBI taxonomy): Eukaryota > Metazoa > Chordata > Mammalia > Primates > Cercopithecidae > Rhinopithecus > Rhinopithecus bieti. The sequence continues at coordinate 113,761 of NW_016822192.1, read as the reverse complement.
CCAAGTCCTAAAGCCTTGCTCTACCACTTTGAGATTGTAGTTTTATATTCTTTGGCAAGAAGAATATTTGCACTGCTCTGAATGGTTAAACAAACAGCCAGTCCATTTCCCGTCGCTAGTTAAAATATAATTTCCAATTTCAGAAGCAATTCTCTAAACAGAAGGCACTGTAGGTATTTTTTAAATTATGATTTTATTAATCCAAGTTACCAAGTTAACAATTTTGTATAAATCAAAAATCTCACAGGGGAATGTGATTTCTAGTTTCAGAACCTCAGAAAGAGGGTGGTATTACAATTTATTACATTTTCAAAGGTATCACATTAATATGCAATATCATATTCTGCTTTTTTTGTTGGGGTTCATCATTGTGTAGATCAATAATAAATTAGCATGAAATAGCAATTCTAATCATATCAGTAGGCATGTCCTCAAGGTCAGTTTAATGATTTATGACTGAGAAAATTAGTATAGATTTTATGATTTGTTTAGGTGTCTTTCACGCACAAGGACTAAGAATTCCTCAGGTTTTCCAGGGTACTCAATATTTTAATTACCAGAAAATATCATCGCTGCAAAGTAATATACAATGAAAGAAAAAACTGCAGTGACATATATTCTGTCTTTATGCATCCATTTTTTCATTTATTCATTCCATGAACATGTACTAAGTACCTCCTTGGTACTAAGCACTGCACTAAGCAAGGGGAAATAAGCTGAAGAGAACACAAAATTGCTCTCAGAGTATGGTGGATACAAAGAAACTATATAAAACAGTGCAATATCTTACACACTATACTAAAGACGAAAAAAGTGCTATAGGAACACAAAGGCAGAAACAAAAAAGAACTGGTATCAAAGTAGAGATAACTCTAGGAACCAGGTATCAACAAAGTTAGAGTAAGTACAATTTGAGTTCACTTTTGGAGCTGTACAGAGAAGTTCTTTATCTCTATTATCCCTATTATATGGAAGTCATCTCATCAGTCATATTAAGATTCTGTTCTAAAATTTGAAATGCTAAGTATAACTGCATCTCTCAGTGTCACAAATACTTTGAGGGCCTCGGTCCCTATACTCTTACAGAATAAAATTATATCCAATCGACATGTAGACTGACTCATAATAATGTTAGTTTTAATATCTAATGTGTATTATGATTTCACAATTGGAAAGAGTGGAAATTTGCCCTATACACAATAAAAGACATTAATTAATTTAAATTTAGTTCAAAACAATGCAGCTTAACTGTTCATTTCCCACATATATACCCAATTATATTCTAGTAGAGACCCACACATCCACTGGGTCAGACATAACAGATGGAACAAATTATGGAATATTCATTCCTAAGTTAGTGTTGGAACTCATTTAGGAAGAAGTTTGCCTTCATAAACTGCTATTTGATTGACTAGAAATGTATAATAAAAGCATTATAAATGTCTCGTTCTTTACTGCTGAATGTATGATAGACCTCACAAATTAAAATATGCCATAGCCACCACACCTGGCTAATTTTTGTATTTTTAATAGAGACGGGGTTTTGTCATGTTGGCCAGGCTGGTCTCAAATTCCTGAACTCAGGTGATCCACCCACCTCAGCCTTCCAAAGTGCTGGGATTACAGGCATGAGCCACCATGCCCAGCCTAGTTGACAATTATTTTAAAATAAAATGCTATGGGAGCTTAAAGAGATCATCCAAATTAATTACTACAACCAAGTTTCCCTTATCAAACTCTAAATCTTAGATATGAATTCTTTGGGTATTACACCTGACTGCACCAGGTGTGTTATGTGCATGCATATGATAATTAAATCCAGAAGTAATGCCCAGGATTTTATTCAGCCAAAATTTCAAGTAACCAAGGGCAGAACCTTGCAGAATCATAATCTGTGGGAGATGTTTTGACACAAAATGACCAAATAAGATACTTTAACAACATAATAGTGTATCCCATAGAAAATAGAGCTGGTGATCCTTGCATTAGAATCAATGGAGAGGAGAGAAAAAAAAAAAAAAAAAAAAAAAAAAAAAATAAAAAAAAAAGGGGGGGGGAGGAGAGGGA
>NW_016822192.1:94440-111415 GCF_001698545.2 Rhinopithecus bieti | reverse complement strand
AAAAAAAAAAAAAAAAAAAAAAACACTGAAAAGAAGTTGGAGGGAGAGAAGTTGAAAAGAAAAATGACATCATGTGAGTGGTCTTTTTGCGGGGAGGGATAGACTGTGAGCTTTAAGAGCTAAACCAATTAGTATTAAAGGAACTCACAGGGAGCAAGACTGTCACTTTGCCAATCTTCATATCTTTATTGATTCAAAGTGACTGTCACTGGCAGTCAAGACAATGTGTCTTTATACAATGGAGCAGAACAAAGCAGAACTTTGACCAGTCAATTTAAGATTCCTCAGGCCCTTTGGGAGAAATACAGTGTATTCCAATGTAGATTTGGGTTTTTTGGAAAATAGTAAGGATTAGATGCAGAATTAATCGGCATCTGGCAGGTGCGGGGAGGAAGGAAACTTTCAAAACAAATATTGCTCTTACTATGACCTTTTACAGCCTACCATCTTGTGGGGCCTCCAGGGAATTAAGGTTGCAAGGAATATTCACAATAAAACTGAAATTTACAAAGGTATTGGTGTGGGCCCTAGAGAAAACCAAAAAACTAATCCAATAATTTACTTCTATTCACTCAATCTTTGCACTTGCTATGCCTTCTACTTAAAACTTTTTTCCCTCCCATGACTCCCTCTCTCACTTCATTCAGATCTCTGCTCAAGTATCATCAGTTCAAGGGAGTCCTCTCAGCCCCTCCTTGTGATTATTCTCTTATAGTAAATACTTACAATTTCATATTGCCTTGGCATCCATTCTGAATATAAGTTAGACTTTATCATACCAGAAGCCAGGCTTAGTCGCCCTTGACAATTTCCAGCTCTCCACCTCCTCTCAGTTCCAGTATTATCAATCCAAATATCTGTTCTATACAGCTGCCTCCTGGTGGCCACCTCCCTATGGGACATATAGGATAACAGTCTACTGCACTCACCCCACTCATCCCACATCCCATATAGACTGCACGGATCTGCCACAGTGACTATCTCTCAGTCACTATCTCTCTGTGACCCCACACAATTTGTTCCTGCTTGCTTTAAACTCACCAGTTGTAACTCTCTTCAGAAAACCAAGGGCAAGGTTAATACCCTTGACCCCAATAAAGGCCTCTACCCACAGTGATAGAAGCAGACAAATGCCTAGACAGATAGGGGCGGGTCCCCGGCAAAACCCCGTCTCCAAGCCGAAGACAGTTTACAGCCTGAAAGCCAGGTTACAAATTAAATCATCAGACTGAATTGAGAACTTGTCTTCCCATTTGGCATGCTTTCCTCTGATTGGTTCCCACCTTTCACCTATTTTACATATTCCTACCCTTTTGGTTTTTCTACACAGTCGTGCCCACCTTTGTGTGGTGTCTTCATTTTAACCTTTTCTGCATACTCATAAACTACTCAGCACACATTCCCCATTCTGAGTCCATAAAGTGCCCCAGACCCAACCACATAGGGGAAACATTGCCCTCCCTTCCTCCCCTCCCCTCCCCTCTCCTGCCTTCCCCTCTCCGTTGAAAGCCATTTTCATTGCTCAATAAAATTCTCCTGGCCAGGCGCGGTGGCTCACGCCTGTAATCCCAGCACTTTGGGAGGCCGAGGCCGGTGGATCACGAGGTCAGGAGATCAAGACCATCCTAGCTAACATGGTGAAACCCCGTCTCTACTAAACTTACAAAAAATTAGCCGGGCATGGTGGTAGGCGCCTGTAGTCCCAGCTACTCGGGAGGCTGAGGCAGGAGAATGGCATGAACCCGGGAGGTGGAGCTTGCAGTGAGCCGAGATCGCGCCACCGCACTCCAGCCTGGGCGACAGAGCGAGACTCCATCTCAAAAATAAAATAAAATAAAATAAAATAAAATAAAATAAAATAAATAAAAGTCTCCACCCTCCTCACTCTCCAATGTCATGCACATCCTCATTCTTCTTGGGCACAGTAAAAGAGCTCAGGAACTCCAATTGCAAGTACGAGCTATAACACAGGTGAGCTGGGGCATGCCAGTATGGCCAAGAGAGGCCCAGGTGGAGCATCACCACCCGGGGATCACCGTCTTGCAAAGTGACCAAGAAAAATCCTGCATCAACGGGTTCTCCTCTAACTGGCTCCACATTTCCTGGTTGAGCACAGTGCCCTCTTTACCTTTCAGTCAACCTTCATCAATACCTCTCTTCTCTTGTGGACCTGTACCTAATGCACTGCCTCTGTCTTTTCATGTGTTTTGTTGTGCTGTCTCCTCTGTGTCTCACCTGACCTACACACCCACACCTAACTTCTCTCCCAGTCAGAGCTCTCCTAGAGAGTGGCTATCTTGGAAGAATAAACTAGACATAGGTCAAACAAGAGCCACAAGGGCATCTGCCAGTATAAACAAGTTTTCTGTGAGAGGGACACTTGGTCACAGGTCAGCCACTTAGGCATTAGCTGTCAGTCAGGATAAAGAAATATCCTATGAAAGGCACACTGTGAATAACCATGACCAAATCCCCTGGAACCCCATCAGGGCAAGGCTAGAGTGTATAGCCACTCTCCTAAGAAAGACCTCAAGACCAAATCAGAAAATAAAATAACCTCTATATTCTTTTATCCTGCTTTATTTTGTATTTATTCCATAGGGAAGTCCAGTATTAGACATTATATTACATGCTTATTTGTTTGTTTTCTGTCTCCCCCACTATCATGTAAGTTCCTTGTGGGCAAATAATTTATTTTATTCTTCTCTATAACCTCATTGCCTAGAATATGCCTTGTGTACAGTAGGTTCTCAATAACCACTGGTGCAAACAATTAATTTAGAATTTAATATATTAGTTGATCAGATTCTTTCAGTGTGACATACCGTAGTTGAACTCCATTTGTATGAGACACAGAATGGGTAAATTTTCATGGGTGGAAAATAGAGAGAAAGGACCCAACCACGAGATTAATGTCCAGATCAAGATAATCAGGGTGGAAAACCACAGTATGGACCTTTGGATATTTGGGGGCCCTTGTGAAGGAACTGAGAGGTGACAATGTGCTAGCAGCCCTCACTCGCTCTCGGCACCTCCTCGGCCTAGGCGTCCACTCTGGCTGCACTTGAGGAGCCTTTCAGCCTGCTGCTGCACTGTGGGACCCTCTCTCTGGGCTGACCGAGGCTGGAGCTGGCTCCCTCTGCTTGCCGGGAGGTGTGGAGGGAGAGGTGCGGGTGGGAACTGGGCTGCCCACGGCGCTTGCGGGCCAGTGCCAGTTCTGGGTGGGCGCAGGCTCGGCAGGCCCTGCACTTGGAGTGGCTGGCTGATGCCACCGCCCCGGGCAGTGAGGGGCTTAGCACCTGGGCCAGCAGCTGCGGAGGGTGCCGCCGGTCCCCCAGCGGTGGTGGCCGGCCTGCCCATCTGGCACTCGAATTCTCACCGGACCTCAGCTGCCTCCCCTGGGCAGGGCTCGGGACCTGCAGCTCACCATGCCGGAGCCTTCCCCGCACCATGGGCTCCCGCTGGGCCCGAGCCTCCCTGACAGGTGCCGCCCCCTGCTCTGTGGCGCCCTGTCCCATCGACTGCCAAAGGCTGAGGAGTCCGGGTGCCCTGGCATGGGACTGGCGGGCAGCTCCACCCTCAGCCACAGCGCAGGATCCACTAGGGGAAGCCAACTGGGTTCCTGAGTCCAGTGGGGACTTGGAAAACTTTTATGTCTAGCTAAAGGATTGTAAATGCTCCAATCAGCACTCTATGTCTAGCTCAAGGTTTGTAAACACACCAATCAGTGTTCTGTGTCTAGCTAATCTGGTAGGGACTTGGAGAACTTTTATGTCTAGCTAGAAAATTGTAAATGCACCAATCAGCACTCTGTGTCTAGCTCAGGGTTTGTGGATGCACCAATCAGCACTCTGTATCTAGCTAATCTGTTGGGGACTTGGAGAACTTTTATGTCTAGCTAGAGGATTGTAAATGCACCAATCAGCACTCTGTGTCTAGCTCAGGGATTATAAATGTGCCAACCAGCACTCTGTCAAAACAGACCAATCAGCTCTCTGTAAAACAGACCAATCAGCTCTCTTAAAATGGACCAATCAGCAGGATGTGGGTGGGATCAGATAAGGGAATAAAAGCAGGCTGCCCGAGCCAGCAGCAGCAACCCGCTCTGGTGTCTTTCCACCTCGTGGAAGCTTTGTTGTTTCACTGGTTGCAATAAATCTTGCTGCTGCTCATACTTTGTCCCGCACCACCTTTTGAGCTGTAACACTCACCGCGAAGGTCTGCAGCTTCACTCCTGAAGCCAGCAAGACCACAAACCCACCGGAAAGAAGAAACTCTAAACATCTCTGAACATCACAAGGAACAAACTCCAGACACACCATCTCTAAGAACTGTAACACTCACCACAAGGGTCCCCGGCTTCATTCTTGAAGTCAGAGAGACCAAAACCCACCAATTCCGGACACAGAACTTAGGACTATAATGGAGAATGACAATCAAGAGATGTTATAATGGAGATAATGGTAAGGATATATTTTCAAGAAAGCAATTTGAGGGTAGAGGATCATGAATAAATACAGGGAAATGAAGTGAGAAGAAAACAGCAGGACCAAGCATAGGTAAATAGGGCACTCCAGTTTCATACTTGAGTTATCACAAAGGTCCTGCCTATTTAGTGTGTAGCATTGTCATAGCTTGAGAAATGCTGTTCTCAGTAGGGCATGATTTTAACAGTGCTGTGTAGGTCCCAGGAATATCTGAGCCTCCTTGCAGAAAAGATTAAAGCTAACCATATTTGATGGAGCTTTCTCTTCAATAGCAAGGGCCTAACTCACGAGAGTATTGATTGCAGTAGACTAGAAAAGGGTTTCCCATGGGCACCCTGGCTGATATTTTCTTTCACAAATAGTGTTTGGGCCTGAAATCTAAGGTAAGGAAAGATGATGCCTGAAGAACAATACCAACCCACAGTAATAGTATGCCATGCCCACAGTAATAGTATGCCATGCCCACAGTAATAGTATGCCATGCCACCCATCGCTTTTTTACCAGGACTCTGATCTGTGCCTATAGACTTGAGTGCATGCAAACTAGTGCCCAGCTAGGCCTAGTGGCAGGGAGCCTCTTTACTCTGATGTTGCTTTTATTTTATTATTATTATTGTTTGGAGACAGAGTGTCACTCTGTCACCACACTGGAGTGTGGTGGCGTGATCTTGGCTCACTGCAACCTCCGCCTCTCCGGTTCAAGCTATTTTCTTGCCTCAGCCTCCTGAGTCGCTGGGATTACAGGCGTGTGCCACCACACCTGGCTAATTTTGTATTTTAGTAGAAACAGGGTTTCACCACTTTTGGCCAAGAAGATCTTGAACTTCTGACCTCAGGCGATCTGCTCACTTCGGCCTCCCAAAATGCTGGGATTATAGGCGTGAGCCAACACGCCCAGCCTCATTGAGTTTCAAAGTTTGTCTTTCATTTCGGGAAGTGACTCCTTTGTTTGTTTGTTTATTTATTTATTGTCATTTATTTGTGTATTTATTTATTGTTATTTATATTATTAAATATTAAATTCTAATNTTCCTGAGTCCAGTGGGGACTTGGAAAACTTTTATGTCTAGCTAAAGGATTGTAAATGCTCCAATCAGCACTCTATGTCTAGCTCAAGGTTTGTAAACACACCAATCAGTGTTCTGTGTCTAGCTAATCTGGTAGGGACTTGGAGAACTTTTATGTCTAGCTAGAAAATTGTAAATGCACCAATCAGCACTCTGTGTCTAGCTCAGGGTTTGTGGATGCACCAATCAGCACTCTGTATCTAGCTAATCTGTTGGGGACTTGGAGAACTTTTATGTCTAGCTAGAGGATTGTAAATGCACCAATCAGCACTCTGTGTCTAGCTCAGGGATTATAAATGTGCCAACCAGCACTCTGTCAAAACAGACCAATCAGCTCTCTGTAAAACAGACCAATCAGCTCTCTTAAAATGGACCAATCAGCAGGATGTGGGTGGGATCAGATAAGGGAATAAAAGCAGGCTGCCCGAGCCAGCAGCAGCAACCCGCTCTGGTGTCTTTCCACCTCGTGGAAGCTTTGTTGTTTCACTGGTTGCAATAAATCTTGCTGCTGCTCATACTTTGTCCCGCACCACCTTTTTGAGCTGTAACACTCACCGCGAAGGTCTGCAGCTTCACTCCTGAAGCCAGCAAGACCACAAACCCACCGGAAAGAAGAAACTCTAAACATCTCTGAACATCACAAGGAACAAACTCCAGACACACCATCTCTAAGAACTGTAACACTCACCACAAGGGTCCCCGGCTTCATTCTTGAAGTCAGAGAGACCAAAACCCACCAATTCCGGACACAGAACTTAGGACTATAATGGAGAATGACAATCAAGAGATGTTATAATGGAGATAATGGTAAGGATATATTTTCAAGAAAGCAATTTGAGGGTAGAGGATCATGAATAAATACAGGGAAATGAAGTGAGAAGAAAACAGCAGGACCAAGCATAGGTAAATAGGGCACTCCAGTTTCATACTTGAGTTATCACAAAGGTCCTGCCTATTTAGTGTGTAGCATTGTCATAGCTTGAGAAATGCTGTTCTCAGTAGGGCATGATTTTAACAGTGCTGTGTAGGTCCCAGGAATATCTGAGCCTCCTTGCAGAAAAGATTAAAGCTAACCATATTTGATGGAGCTTTCTCTTCAATAGCAAGGGCCTAACTCACGAGAGTATTGATTGCAGTAGACTAGAAAAAGGGTTTCCCATGGGCACCCTGGCTGATATTTTCTTTCACAAATAGTGTTTGGGCCTGAAATCTAAGGTAAGGAAAGATGATGCCTGAAGAACAATACCAACCCACAGTAATAGTATGCCATGCCCACAGTAATAGTATGCCATGCCCACAGTAATAGTATGCCATGCCACCCATCGCTTTTTTACCAGGACTCTGATCTGTGCCTATAGACTTGAGTGCATGCAAACTAGTGCCCAGCTAGGCCTAGTGGCAGGGAGCCTCTTTACTCTGATGTTGCTTTTATTTTATTATTATTATTGTTTGGAGACAGAGTGTCACTCTGTCACCACACTGGAGTGTGGTGGCGTGATCTTGGCTCACTGCAACCTCCGCCTCTCCGGTTCAAGCTATTTTCTTGCCTCAGCCTCCTGAGTCGCTGGGATTACAGGCGTGTGCCACCACACCTGGCTAATTTTTGTATTTTTAGTAGAAACAGGGTTTCACCACTTTTGGCCAAGAAGATCTTGAACTTCTGACCTCAGGCGATCTGCTCACTTCGGCCTCCCAAAATGCTGGGATTATAGGCGTGAGCCAACACGCCCAGCCTCATTGAGTTTCAAAGTTTGTCTTTCATTTCGGGAAGTGACTCCTTTGTTTGTTTGTTTATTTATTTATTGTCATTTATTTGTGTATTTATTTATTGTTATTTATATTATTAAATATTAAATTCTAATTTCAGTCCAATAAAGCTACTCATTTAAAAAAGAAAGATGAATTAAGTACCAAATAGTACAAGATTGTGATGTGTGATGCTCTTTTAAAATTATCTCGAGATAATTATGAGTTACGGGAAGTTGAAAAAAAAATGTACAGGGAGCACCCATGCACCATTCATCCAGTTTTCCTCAATGTTAACATTTTGCGTAAGTATAATATCAAAACGAGGAAAATGGGTAATGCTATTTTAAGATGATTTTGCTCCTCCCCCCTAGCTGTTTTAGTATGAGAAGCTGCGACAAATTAGGTCTTTGATGTTGGAATCTCATTGCTGTCTTATAACTCTTACCTCAGAGAGTCAACTATAATCCATGACTGCATTTTAGCGTGAGCTATCTGGCATGGAATGACTTAGGATTTAGCAAGGGTTTAGGTTATGCATGATTAGTGGGCAACTGGCAGCAGGAAACCTCAAACTTTCTAAGTTCAGACCGTTATTCAGTTTTGGAATTTTCAGAGCTCTCTCTTTGGACTGCACCAACATAGTTTTAACTAATTTGTTCCCATGATTTGAGTAGCACTAAACATATCTTTGCCTCAATTTTCTCATAATTTATCCGCCTGGCCTCAGAAATTTTGTAAAATACAAATGAGGCAACCTAACAAAAGTCACTTTTAAATTATTTTATTTTATTTTATTTTTATTTTTGAGTTGGAGTCTCACTCTGCCACCCAGGCTGGAGTGCAGTGGCAGGATCATAGCTCACTGCAGCCTCGATTTCCCAGGCTCAAGCCATCCTCCCACCTCAGCCTCCCATGTAGCTGGGACTACACATGTGTCCCACCATGCCTGGCTACCTTTTTTGATCTTTAGTAGAGATCATGTTTCACTATCTTGCCCAGGATGGTCTCTAACACCTGAGCTCAAGCAATCCTCCCACCTTGGCCTCTCAAAGTGCTGGGATTACAGGTGTGAGTCACCATGCTCGGCCAGAAAGGCACTTTGAAATGTATAAAAGCTTTCTGTGTATGCTAAATTGTCTTGTTATGTATATTTATATTTCTTTGAATACTGAATCAAGCACTTTATAGAGTTCCCATGAAGTGTTTCATAAAACCAGTCTGTCACCATTACTGTCTGACAGATTCAAAATACCAAGTGGGAAGGCAGACTGAGTAAGTGACATTGAGTACTTAGTGTCATATACCAGGAATTTCCTTTGGTATTTTCATGTGCACGATCTCATTTAATTCGTACAATCAAACCAAGAGTTGAGTAGTAAAATTCCCAAGTCTTGTTTGATTAGGAGGCTGAAATTCACAGATTCTAATGTCTTTCGTCTAAGGTCACGTTGGTGTTAAGAATAAGAATCAAGATTCAAACTAAGTCTGTGTTCTTTCAGAGCCTATTCCAGCTTCTTCCAGAAACATGCCCTTTTGTGGAGAATAACTAAGGTCTCTTTACAGAGTAGTTTGTTGGCTCATCTCAGAGGACATAGATATAGTTTTGCCTAGAGTAGGTAGTTGTTCAGTGTTGTAGAAATGAATTTGAAGTATTTGTTTTGCAAATTGGCATGTATGCAAATATAGATAACATATATTGGCACAAATCATTTCTATTCCCAGCCTTGTTCTGTTTATAAGCCCACTCTGTCTCCTGAAAGCTTGAGGAACAGTGTACTAGAAAAACGCACAGTTCCATTCTCAGTTAAAGTCCTTGTTCTTTGATACTGTTTTATGTCAAAAGAGAAGCTTTTAGTATGACTGAAATCATAGGGGAAAAAAACATTTGTTCAAGAAAGCAATATGCAGAGTAATATTTTAGCCAAATTTAACATTTAGATCCTCTTTGGTCACCAGATCTACCTGTCCATACAAAGAGTGTTTCAGGCAGGAAGTAATGTCTGGTGAGCCTTATGCTGAGGCAGACTGTGGAGAAGTGAAGGTAGATGTGAGGAAAAACAGACTTTCAAATCACTGTCAGTGTCAGATTTCAGAATTAGTATCTTACATACGAAATCAGATACAGCAAGAATAGGTTTAATACTGAAACCTAAGGTCGTTTTGGACATGGAGTGTGAGACGTGTTAGAAGAATAAGTGTTAAAGCAAATATCCAAATCTTGATATCAGGAAATAATCTGTGTGTTGGGTTAAATCAAACAAGAAGTAGCATAAGTCACAGCTTTAAGTAACTGACAACAGAGATGTAAAAGCAAGTTAGGTAGGGCACAAAAGTGGTTAGAAGATAGATGTTGGAGTCAAACAGGTATAAATTCTATTTCTGCAATTTACTACCTATATGAACTTGAGAAATTTACATTGTGCCTCATTTCCTCAACTTCAAATGGAAATAAAAAATAATACCAACCTTAAAAGGTTGTAGTGAAGATTAAATGAGACTGTCAATATTAATTATGTAGCACAATGCCTGGTGCATAATAATCACTAATAAATGCTAGGTGATCACATCGTCTTCTGGCATTTATTGGTGCTGAGGCTAATTCTGAGGCTGGCCTGAGTTTTATTGCTTTAAGGTGATCTGATTTGGGAGATGGGGTTCTGGATCCTTTTAGAACTTCCATTGTTCATAAAATTTAAAACTTTCAGATAGATTAGAGTTTAATCTATCTTCTTTATTTTCTGGTCTATAATAAGTCCTTTCAACTTGTAGATTTCATTCTTCATTCATCTCATTAAACGTTAATTCTATTATATATTTGCCCATTTTTTTTCCATTTCCTCTGGTTTATTTTTACCAGTTGTTTGCTATTGGGCAAGTTATGTAAACTGACTGAACTTTAGTTTACTTATCTGTAAACTGGATATATTGATAGTACTAACCTCCTCCTAGGGTTATTATGAGAGTTCAGTGGGAGTATGCTGGAAAGCACTTACCACAATGCTTGATATCAATAAATATTATTGTTGTTTATATTGTTATTGGCATAACAATAGCTTTCTCATATCTCATATGAAGGTTAGTTATATAATATATGAAGTTCCTAACACATAACTGGCATTTTACAAGCAGAATTGCGAAGATCTACAGAAGCATTAGTTATCACAATGATTATTATTAACCACAATCATAATAAAACACTCACAATTTTCACACAGGGAACCACAAACTCCCTTCACTCTAACCAATAAATAGCTCAGCCTCTTGTTCTTAGTCATGGTCCCAAAACAAACATGGGCTAGAACAAGCACCAGCATTTGACCACATGTTATCAGAAATCTAGGGAGAAGGAAAGGGAAATAATGACTATTTCAAGAAACAGATACTGCCATGTGCTCCTTGTCAGCCAAATCGCATCGCCCAATATAAATAATTTATCACTTTATTAACTACTTTCTGCATTTACAGCACTGTGCTAAGTTCTGTAGAATGAATAAGCTGTGATCCCTACTCTCTAGAAAATAAAGAAAAAGATATGGGGTGGTCACTTAGCTAGACACTTATATATGAAAATAATGCAAGGCAAATTGTGGTTAGTGCTAAATGGAGGTACAGGTAAACTTGTCTCGGGGCATAGAAGAATGAGACAAGAGTAGTTTGTTTGTTTTCGTAATACTTCCGGGAAAAAGAGAAATACAAATCTAGTTTCAAGGAATTAGAATAAACTAACAAATAGTAATTTAGCTAAGGATAATGATTTCACACAAGCTAAGTAAAGAGAAATTACTTAAAAATACAAAGGCATCAACATTTTCAGTCGATTTAGTTTGCAGAAATGATAAAGATCAAGAGGGCATATGAAAGCAGTTCAGATTTGGAAAGGGGACATGATTTATCAAATACCACACAAATGTTGACTAGAGTAATTTTGGATACAAGTCAGAGGGATGGGACATTGAGAAAATGTTACTGGCTTTTCTGACAGCAAGGCAAAGAATGTAGTGGAACCCAATTATAACACTGAAATTGGGGAACAAAAATAACATCTGTGTTAAGCAATCAGTGAGAGAAAGATTATGAGTGCATATGAAAGAGTAATTATTCAAAACCATCTAGGGGTGAGGAAGCTGCTTTTTTTTGACATAGGGAGAGATTTTACACTTCATGGTTTCAATCTTTGAGAATGAAAATGAGAATGAGAAATAGATCTGGCAGTTTTCCAAATATTCAGGTAATTGATATTAAGTAAAATCTTTATAGGGAATGTTATTTAGGGAATGTCTATAGTTATTTAACAGTTGAAGAGAGGGATATGTGCTATTGAAACCCTCTTTATTTACATTAAGCGGTAAGACCACCTTGCAAGTATGCTCCCTGCCAAAGATAGAAGAGACATACTTGCAACATTACAAAACATTGAGTGCACTGGCACCTGGCAATACATAGATGAGTCTGAAAAGAGAATGGATATTCTCTCAATGAGAAATTTAGTCTGAAACAAAATAATGACAGTCAGCCAACTGAAGGATTTAGACCTACTTAAAGGATATGTTCACCACTTGGAACTGGAATGTAAGGTCCAAGGTTCCTGCAATTATCCAGTGAAGTTGGAAATGAAATCAAAGCTACTGAACTACATTAGTGACCCAAAGTATAAGGTGAAGGTAGTAAAGCTTTATTTCCATAACCTCTGCAATGCGCCAACAACATACTTTCTGAAATATACTATACGTCATTCTCCTATTAATGTATTTTTAGTCGATTGTGTAAGTATGATATTCAAGAATAAGTTGTGTAAGACTTGAGGTTTTGAAATAGTAAAAATGGTTCTACTTTAGAGGAATATTGTGACATATGAATGAGTGCAAATGTGTAAGTGCTTAGAACAATTCCTGACACAGTAAGGGCTTGAGAATACTATCATGTGGTCATGGAAGCCAGGGCTACTTTATCCCTGCTACAACCCACCCATACAAACTCCCCATTCAGTACCCTCAGCGATATTCTACATCTCTTCACAGGAACCAGTAGCTTGTAATAAATAACTTTCACAACACAGGAGAGCCCAAGAAGACTTTGTAAGGTGGCAACCTCTGAGGCCTTCTCCTTCTAGAATCTTCCAGAATCCCAAACAATAAGACAGAATCCTCCCTGCCTCCAGGAATTTGCCTCAATCAACCTAACCACCTCTCCTTTTTCTGAAACTTCAGTCCAGAGAGCAAAGATAGGGATGAATCTGCCTTCCTGCTTCTTGCACTTCCCTTTTCTACTCCCCCTATTTCACTGGGGCTAGTAGGAGCAAATATTTCCCTTTTCCTTTCTATTTGACCATGACTTCCCTGATGTAAAGCTCTAGACAAAGTATCTTTGCCTCCTGGTATGGTAATTGAAAATAAAAGAAATTTAGGCAATCCCTTTCTCTGTCTCCCTGCCCATCTCTCTGTCCCTCCCTCCCCTCTCTGACTTTGTCTTTGTCTCTTCCTCTCTCCCCAATACCTGTATTTCATAACTACCATATCACAAAAGGGAACACAGGCTTTGTCAGAAGGAGGGCAATTGCTTCTTCTCAGAATATAAGGATAGATGCACGTTTAGGTATGGAGTTGAAATGAGGAAATCATGTCAGGGAGTTACCTTATAAAGGTATCTAAGAAGGTAATATCTGTTGAGAGTAAAGGGAGATGCAGGAGGTAGGAGGGTTAAGGAGCATGTCCCTATGAATAGCTGACATTGGAAGGAAGTATAGCAACTGACAAGACACTTGTAATCAGTGATTTTTTTAAATTTTGTATTTTTAATTATTATGGATGCATAATAGTTGTACATATTTATGGGTACACGTGATGTTTTGATACAGGCATACAATATGTAATGATCAAATCAGGGTAATTGGGATATCCATCACCTGCAGCATTTATCATGTTTTTGTGTTAGGAACATTTCCATTCTAACATTCACATTCTACTCTTTTAGTTATTTTAAATTATAAAATAAAGTATCATTGACTATAGTCACCCTATTGTGCTGCCAAACACTAGATCTTATTCCTTCTCTCTAACTATACTTTTGTATTCATTAACATGTTTATAATCCCCCTTCCCAATATCCCTCCCAGCCTCTGGTAACCATCATTCTACCCTCTATCTCCATGAGTCCATGAGTTCAATTTTTTTTTTTAGCACCCACATATGAGTGAGAACATGCAATATTTGTCCTTCTGTACCTGGATTATTTCACTTAATATAATATCCTCCAGCTCCATCCATGTTGTTGCAAATGACATAATTCCATTCCTTGTTTTGGGGTGAGTATCATTTAATTGTGTATATGTACCACTTTTTTTTTTTTTAGTCTATTCATCCACCGATGCATACTTGGGTTGATTCCGTATCTTGGCTATTGCAACTAGTGCTGTAATAAACATGGGCATGCAAATATCTCTTTAATATACTGATTTCCTTTTGTTTTGGTATATACCCAGCAGAGGGATTGCTGGATCATATGGTAGTTCTCTTTTTAGTTTTCAGGAACCTCCATACTCTTTTCCACAGTGGCTATGCTAATTTACATTCCCACCAACAGCATACTTTTCACAAAGGGACCAATGACATACGATGGGGAAAGGACAGTGTCTTCAATACATGGTGCTGGGAAAACTAGATATCCATATGCAGAAAATGAAGCCCACCAACGGCTCCCATTTCAACTTATTGTCATCAGTATCCATTATTGCTTGTCTTTTTAATAAAAGCAATCTTAACAGGGGTGTGATGATAACTCATTACAGTTTTGATTTGTATTTCTCTGATAATTAATGATGTTAAGCATATTTTCATACATGTCATCTTTTGAAGAATATTCAAATATTTTGCCCATTTTTAAATGGGATTATTTGGGCTTCTTTTTCTATTGAGTTGTTTGAGCTCCTTATATATTCTGGTCATAAAACCCTTGTCAAATGGGTAGTTTATAAATATTTTCTGCAATTCTGTGGGTTGTCTCTTCACTTTGTTGATTGTTTCCTATGCAGAAGCTTTTTAGCTGGATATAATCCTGTTTGTCCATTTCTACTTTGCTTACCTGTGCTTTTGAGGTCTTAAGAAATCTTGGCCTAGCCCAATGTCCTGGAGTGCTTCCCCAATGTTTTGTTCTGGTAGTTTCATAGTTCCAGGTCTTAGATGTAAGTGTTGAATCAATTTTGATTTTACTTTCGTCTATATCAAGAGATTGGGGTCTAATTTCATTTTTCCGCATATGGATATCTAGTTTTCCCAACACCGTGTATTGAAGACACTGTCCTTTCCCTATTGTATGTCATTGGTCCCTTTGCAAGAAACGAATTGACTATAAATGCATAGATTTGTTTCTGGGTTCTATATTCTGTTCCATTGGTCTATGTATCTGCTTTTATGCCAGTACCATTATGTTTTGGTTACTACAGCTTTGCAGTATAATTTGAAGTCAAGTAATGTGATACTTTCAGTTTTGTTCTTTTAGCTGAGGATTGCTTTGGCCATTCTGAATCTTTCACAGTTCCATATAAATTCTGCTTTGGGTAGTATGGACATTTCAACAATGATGATTTTTCCAATCCATGAACATGGAATATCTCCTTTTTTGTGTATAGTCTTCAATTTCTTTCATCAATGTTTCATAGTTTTAGTTG
Organism: Rhinopithecus bieti; assembly: GCF_001698545.2. NCBI lineage: Eukaryota > Metazoa > Chordata > Mammalia > Primates > Cercopithecidae > Rhinopithecus > Rhinopithecus bieti. Next base: position 96,449 of record NW_016822192.1, on the reverse strand, counting down.
TAGAGATCTTTCGTATCTTTGGTTAAGTTTATTCCTAGGTATTTTAATTTTTTGTAGCTATCGCAAATGAGATTACTTTTTTGGTTTCTTTTTCAGATTGTTCACTGTTTGCATATAGATTTGCTACAGATTTTTGTATGTTGGTTTCGTATACTGCAATTTATTGAAATTTTTATCAGTTCTTACAGTTTTTTTGGTGGACTCAATAGGTTCTTCTAAATAGAAGATCATATCATCTGCAAATAAGGATAGTTTGACTTCTTCCTTTCTAATTTAGATGCCCTTTATATTGTTTCTCTTGTTTTATTGCTCTGGCTGTAACTTCCAGTACTATGTTCAATAAGAGTGATGAAAGTGATCATTCTTGTCTTGTTCCAGATCTTGGAGGAAAGGCTTTCAGCTTATCCCTATTCAGTATGATACTAGCTGTGAGTCTGTCATATATGGCTTTTATTGTGTTGAGGTATGTTCTTTCTATACCCAGTTTATAGAGAGATTTTTTTTATCATGAAGGGATGTTGATTTTTTAGAATACTTTTTCATCATCTATTGAAGTGATCATATAGTTTTGTCCTTCATTTTGTTAATGGGACGTATCAGATTTATACATTTGCATATGTTGAAACATCCTTACATCTCTGAGATGAATCTCACTTGATCATGATGAGTGATCTTTTTAATGTGCTGTTGAATTTGGTTTGCTAGCATTTTGTTGACGAATTTTGCATTTATGTTTATCAGTGATATTGGCCTGTAGATTTCTCCTTTTTTAGATCTGGTTTTTGTCTGATTTTGGTATCAGGGTAATATTTGCCTTGTGAAACAAGTTTGGAAGTATTCCCTCCTCCTTCTTGCTACTTCTAAATTCCTATGTGCAAACTACAAATTGTATTAAAATCTTCCTTTTCCTGAAAGAAAACTGCCATCATCAAGAGTTCTGGCACAAAAGTTGTTGTTAGCTTTAAGGGCCAGATATTAGTTTATTTGGAGGGTTCCCTAGGAGGACCACTGATGTGAGAGAATTTCTTTCCTTACTTCTACCAATTTTAGAATTGCTTTTCTAGTGTTTTCAGAGGCATTGTTGTTTATTTGAAGTTGTTCTACTTTTTTGATGTAGGCATTTATTGCTGTAAGATCTCTTAATACTGCTTTTGCTGTGTCTCATATGTTTGGTATATTGTGTTTCTATTTTCATTTGTTTCAAGAAATTTTTAAATTTCCTTTTTAATTTTTTCATTGATCAGTGATTGTTCAGGAGCATATTATTTAATTTTCATGTGTTTGTATAGTTTCCAAAGTTCTTCTTATTATTGATTTCTGGTTTTATTTCATTACAGGTCAGAAAAGATGCTTTATATGATTTCAATTTCTTGAAATTTTTGAGACTTGTTTTGTGACATAACATACGGTCTTATCCCTGAAAATGATCCATGTGTGAAGAGAAGAATGTGTATTCAGCAGCTGTTAAATAAAATGTTCTGTAAATGTCTACTGGGTCCATTTGGTTTATAGTGAAGGTTAAGTTTGATGTTTCTTTGATTTTCTGTGTAGATGATCTATTCAATGCCAAAAATAGGGGTGTCAAAGTCCCCAGCTATTGTTATATTGGGGTCTATCTCTCTTTTTAGTTCTAATAATATTTGCTTTATATATCTGGGTGTTCCAGTGTTTGATGCATACATATTTACAATTGTTATATCCTCTTGCTGAATTTACTCCATTATCATTATATCATGACCTTCTTTATCTTTTTATACAGACTTTTTTCTCAAAATCTATTTTGTCTAAATATAGCTACTCCTATTGATAGGTAAGTACATACTCCTGTCATTTTGTTATGTGTTTTCTGGTAGTTTTGTGAGTCCTCTCATCCTTTCCCACTTCCTTTCTATCTTTTTTTTTTTTTTTTAAACATGACAGTCTCTACCAGACAGATCTCTGATAGTGTGTGTTTTAATTTACTGGAATTCTTTTCTTTTCTTTTCTTTTTTTTTTTTTTTTTTTTTTTT
>NW_016822192.1:89329-94038 GCF_001698545.2 Rhinopithecus bieti | reverse complement strand
TTTTTGTTGTTTCTATTTATATCTTTTTGTTGTTTCTATTTATATCTTTTGTATTGTCAATCTCTTCAAAATTATTATAATTATTATTGTTGATAAGTTTGTCTTTTAGTCTTCCTACTAAAGATGAGTAGTTTACACACTGCAATTAGTGTTGGGGTATTCTATATTTGTCTGTGTACTTACTTTTACTAGTGATTTTGTACCTTCAGATGATTTCTTTTGGTCCTTAATTTTCATTCCTTTCAAGTTGAAGAACTCCCTTTAGCATTTCTTGTAAGACATGTCTAGTGTTTACAAATTCTTTCAGCTTTTGTTTCTCTGGGAAAGTATTTCTCCTTCCTTTGTGAAGGGTAATTTTCCTGGATATAATATTCCAGGTTGAACGTTTCTTTCCTTCAGCACTTTGAATATGTCCCCCCACTCCCTCCCGTCCTGTAAGGTTTCTTCTGAGAACTCTGCTTCCATATGTATTGAAGCTCCTTCATATGTAGTTTGCTTCTTTTCTCTTGCTGCTTTTAGGATTCCTTCTGTATCCTCGACTTTTGACAGTTTGGTTATTATATGTCTTGTGCTAGTCTTATTTGAGTTGAATCTGCTTGGCATTCTTTGACTTTTTTGTACCAGGATATTCTTATCTTTCTTGAGGTTTGGAAAGTTCTATTATTTCTTGGAATAAACTTTCTACTTCACTCTCTCTATATATATGTCATGTTTAAGGCCAGTAATTCTTAGATTTCCCCTTTAGAGGCAATTTTCTAGATCTTGTAGGCATGCTTCATTTTTTAAAATTATCTTTTCTTCTCTCTGTATTTTCATATAATCTGTCTTCAAGCTCACTAGTTCTTTCTTCTGCTTGATCAGTTCTGGTGTTGGGAGATTGGTGCATTTTCAGTTTGTCCATTGAATTTCTTAGCTCCATAATTTCTGCTTAATTTTTAAAAATTCTTTCAATCTCTTTGTTAAATTTCTCTGATAGAATTCTGAATTTCTTCTCTGCGATATCCTGAGGTTCATTTAGGTTCTTCAAGATGGTTACTTTGAATTCCCTGTCTGAGAGATCACGTATCTCTGTCACTCCAGGATTGGTTACTGGTGGCTTATTTAACTCTATTTGGTGCAGTCATGATTTGCTGGATGTTCATGATGCTTGTGAACATTTGTCAATATCTGGGTTTTGAAGAGTTAGGTATTTATTCCAGTCTTTGTAGTCTGGGCTTGTTTGTACCCATTCTTGAGGGAGTGTTCCAAGAATTCTTAGGGGATTTAGTGCAGTGACCTAAGGCTGTGGACACTGCATCTGTTTCAGCACTAGGGGGAACCCTAAGCCCAGAAATGCTGGAACTCTCGCACACTCCTAATACACAGCCTTGGTGGACTTGGGGAAGATAAAGAATTCCCTGGCTTACCAGGCAACATCTCTTATTCTCTTCCCTCTCTTTCTTCCAATTCGAATGATCCCCTCTCTGCACTGGGATGCCTGCATTTGAGGGAGGGCTGATGTGGGCACTCCCATGGCCCCTACGGGGACACCACTTTATGTCATCTTCCAGACCTGCAAATTTTGGGGGGTTTTCCAAGGCTCATGGTCACTATTGCCTGACTGCTGGTGATGTTTAATCAAAGCCCAAAGCCACTTTAGTCATCAGGTGGTGAATTCTGCCAGGAATGGATCTGTCTTATCAAGGGAGCACCTTACCTTCTGGCCCAGGGTATGTCTAGAAATGCCATTAAGGAGCAAAGGTCTGAAATCAGGGTCTTAAGGAATCTACTTGGTACTTTGTTTACTGTGGTTGAGTTGGTGCCCAAGTTGCAAGAAAAAGTACTCATCCCTCTTCTTCTCCCAAACGGAAGGAGTCTCCCCGCAAGCTGCACTGCATGAAGTTGAGAGAGGGTTGACACAGGCACTCCCATGTCTGCCACAACTGGTGTTGTACTGGGTCCCATCCCAAGTCCACTGCTTCCTAGACAGGCTCAGCACCAGAGCTTGCCCAAGGACTGCTATCCTTGTGTCTTGACTGCCAGTCAAATTTACTGATAGCCCCAAACCACTTTAGTCAGATGGTAGTGAAGGTGGCCGGGACCTGGATTCCTCTCAGTGGAGCAGAAGATTCCCCTCTGGCTTAGGGCTTGTCCAGATGCTCCCTCCATGAGCACTGGCAGAATTCTGCCTTGTATTGTGTTCTGCTATGACAGGGCAGCACTGAGTGCTAATGCAATGTCCCACACTCACTTTGCTGTCCCCTCCCCAAGCATACAGATTCTTCATCTTGCACCACCTGGGGTTGGGGGAGGGTGGTGTAAGCAATGCAAACCTGTCCTTTTTACTCTCTCTAAAGCCTATTTCCTTGCCATTATGTTAAAACCAGGTACTATTATTGCTCACCTGATATTTTGGTTCTTATAAAGGTGACTTCTTTCATGGACAGTTGTTCAGTTTGGTGTTCTTGCAGGGTCGACAATTGCTGGGGGTTTCTATCTGGCCATCTTGCTCTGCCTCCTCCTTTTATCTGCAAGGATTTTATATGTGTAGATATACATATAACTGATTAGTTTTAATGTTCTTTTTTATTGTGGTTTTATATGTATATAAATATACATATATATAAAATTTATTTCTTTAGCCATGTTTAAGTATACAATTCAGTAGTATTAAGTACATTCATATTATTGTGAAGCCATCACCACTATGCGTCTTCACAACCTTTATGTTCCCAAACTAAAACTTTCTACTCATAAAACAATAAGTCCCTATTCCCTCCTTCCTCCAGCCCCCATAACCACTACTCTACTTTCTGTCTTTACGAATTTGACTTCACTAGGTGCTTCATAGAAGAGGGATCATAAATTATTTCTCCTTTTGTTGCTAGCTTATTTCACTCAACATAATGCCTTCAAGGTTCATCTGTGTTGCAGCATGTGCCAGAATATTATTCCATTTTTTTAATTTTTTTTTTTTTATTATTTATTTTTTTTTGAGACAGAGTCTCGCTCTGTCTCCCAGGCTGGACTGCAGTGGCCGGATCTCAGCTCACTGCAAGCTCCGCCTCCTGGGTTTACGCCATTCTCCCGCCTCAGCCTCCCGAGTAGCTGGGACTACAGGCGCCCGCCACCTCGCCCAGCTAGTTTTTTGTATTTTTTAGTAGAGACGGGGTTTCACCGTGCTAGCCAGGATGGTCTCAATCTCCTGACCTCGTGATCCGCCCGTCTCGGCCTCCCAAAGTGCTGGGATTACAGGCTTGAGCCACTGCGCCCAGCTATTATTCCATTTTAAAGCTGAGTAATAGTCTAGTATGTACATACCACATTTTTTGTTTATCTGTTCATCTGTTAATGAACATTTGAATTGTTTTCATCTTTTGGATGTTGTGAATAATGTTACTGTGAATGTGTGTGTGTGTGTGTGTGTGTGTGTGTGTACTATCTGACCAGTCAGATAGTAGTCAGATAGTGGTCCGACTTTATTCTTTTGTATGTACCATAGAGACAGAAAGTAGAGTAGTGGTTACCAGGGGCTGGAGGAAGGAGGGAATGGGGACTTACTGTTTAATCAGTACTAAGTTTTATTTTGGGAGCATAAAAGTTGTGAAGATGGATAGTGGTGATGGTTGCACAGATATATATATATATATACCTGTTTGAATCCCAGCTTTCAATTATTCTGGGCATAAACCCAGAAGCAGAATTGCTGGATCATACAGTAATTGTATGTTTCATTCATGAGGAACCACCATGCTGTTTTCCATAGTGGCTATGCTATTTTACAATCCTATCCACAGCGCACAAGGGCTCCAATTTTCTCCACATCCTTGCCAACACTTGCTAATTTCTGATGGGTTTTTTGGGTATTTTATTGATTTATTTTATAATAACTATACTAATGGGTATGAAATGGAATCTTATTGTGGTTTGGATTTGCATTTCCCTAATGATTAGTGATGCTGAGAATCTTTTCATGTGTTTATTGACCATCTGTATACGATGTACAGATGTCCAATGTTTATTCAAGTCCTTTGCCCACTTTTCAATTGGGTTGTTTTTGTTGTTGAGTAGTACAAGATTTTTTTTGTATATTCTGGATATTAATCCCTTATTAAATATATGATTTGCAAATATTTTCTTCCATTTCACAGACTGCCCTTTCACTCTGCTGATAGTGTCCTTTGAAACATGGAAGTTTTGCTGGGCGCAGTGGTTCAAGCCTGTAATCCCAGCACTCTGGGAGGCCGAGGCGGATGGATCATTTGAAGTCAGACCAACCTGGATCACATGGTGAAACCCCGTCTCTACTAAAAATACAAAAATTAGCTGGGTGTGGTGGCCGGTGCCTGTAACCCCAGCTACTCGGGAGGCCGAGGCATTAGAATCACCTGAACCCAGGAGGTGGCGGTTGTAGTGAGCTGAGATCATGCCACTGCATTCTAGCCCAGGCGATAGAGCAAAACCCTGTCTCAAAAAAAGGGAAAAAAAGGCCGGGCTCGGTGGCTGAAGCCTGTAATCCCAGCACTTTGGGAGGCCGAGATGGGTGGATCACGAGGTCAGGAGTTCGAGACCATCCTGGTGAACACGGTGAAACCCCGTCTCTACTAAAAAATACAAAAACTAGCCGGGCGAGGTGGCGGGCGCCTGTAGTCCCAGCTACTCGGGAGGCTGAGGCAGGAGAATGGCGTGAACCCGGGAGGCGGAGCTTGCAGTGAGCTGAGATCCGGCCA
>NW_016822192.1:57636-88546 GCF_001698545.2 Rhinopithecus bieti | reverse complement strand
GTCCAACTTCTCTGTTTTTTCTTTTCTTCTTATGTTTGCTTCTAAGAGTTTTATAGTTTCATCTACTACATTTAGGTGTTTGATCAATTTTGAGGTTTTTTTGGATATAGTGTAAGACAGTAGTCTGACTTTATTCTTTTGTACGTACCTATCCAGTTTTCTGAGCATCATTTGTCGAAAAGACTATACTTTCCCCACTGAATGTCTAAGCAATCTTGTCAAAAATCACTTGACCATATATGTGAGAATTTATTTCTGTGCTCTCTATTCTATTCCACTGTTCTTATATGTCTGCCTTTATGCCAGTAACACACTGTCTTGATTACTACAGCTTTGTTTATGCTGTTTTCCATAGTGGCTACACTATTTTACAATCCTATCCACAGTGCACAAAGCCTCCAATTTCTCCACATCCTTGCCAACACTTGCTAATTTCTGGTAGGAGTTTTGGGGGTATTTGTATTCATTTGCCCATCTTTAATCATGTTCTGTTGAAGTGTTCCACTTCTTAAACCTACCCATGAGGCCTATATTCCCTGCGAAAGAAAAAGTTGATATGCCTAGTAGGCCATTGATCCTCTCAAAGCTCGTATAATTAGGCAGGAGCCAGGGATAGGCAGTAAAACTGCTTCTTTGCAGAGTTCCAAGTAGGAAGTGGAACAGAAGTTTCCTGTCCTTTTTATTTTCTTCAGCTTATCTAGTAAACTTCTCCCTCCAGGACTTTTACCCAGACAGAGATGATTGGACAAACGTCAGACCACCTTGTTCTCTGTGTCTCTTCCTCTTCATCCCCCCACAATACATCTAAAATAGATGAAATGTTTTCATTTATCTTCCTGTCTGACTTGGACCTCCATTATATAAAACACTATCATTATCATTAAGTCCACTAACTACTTCTTGACAGTATCAATAATATTGACAAATTCATTTCTTCATCTTGATTTACAAATTTGGGCATGGCTTTATAAATAATGGAATTGTCTGTTTAGGGGTTCACTTGGCTCATACAAATACCACCTCTTTCCCATCCTTCCATTTCCACCCTAAGCAAGAAATGTCCAATTTAAATGCCATTAGACAAAGCATTCCTGAATGACACAGAGAAGTGACTACGACTCTACCTTGGATGGTGATTGAGAAGGCATGTGAAGAAGAATAATGTTAATTCTGGACATGGTTAGAACCTTGAATTGGCTACTGATGATAAAATATCAGATTAGAGGGCTGGGCACGGTGGTTCAGCCTGTAATTCCAGCACTTTGAGAGGCTGAAGCAGAAAGATCACTTGAGCTCAGGAGTTTGAGACCATCCTGGCCAACATGGTGAAACCCCACCTCTACTAAAAATACAAAAATTAGCTGTGTGTGGTGGTGCACACCTGTAATCCTAGCTACTGGGGAGGCTGAGGCAGGAGAATCGCTGGAACCCAGGAAGGGGAGGTTACAATGAGCCAAGATTGAGCCACTGCACTCCAGCCTGGGAGACAGAGTAAGACTCCATCAAATAAAATAAAATAAAATAAAATAAAATCAGATTAGGATACATACAGATATCCAATGCTCCCTTAAAATTGTCCAAGTCTGAAACTAAATGTGTACATTTTTGTTTTGTGCTCAGTAAAGGTTCTTGAAGCATTAACTTATGAAATACAATACCCTTGAGAAAATAACATATTATTCATGTGAGTTACTCTCTACTGAGAACATATGTGGATAGCAGCATAGCCAGAACTTACGACTGTCAATAAATGAGAGGTAGCTGAAAGTCTGGGAAAGACTGCAAAACCAGGAATAGTAGACAACAAAGAAAGAACTTGCCAGCTGGATAGCATCACCAAGCACTGGCCTTCCATGTGGATGGTCAAAGAATCTATTGTTGAATGTTGAAAAGCATCACTTGGACAAATCAACCCAGGAATCATTGCCATCTGTTTTACTGGAATTTGTTATTCCGCACCGTTTACCCAGGTTTGCATGAAATATATAAATTTGTACTTTGCAAAATCCTACTCATTGAATTTTGAAAACCTAAGCCAAAAGGCTTTTTATTTTTACTCTTTGAACTTAAAACTTTACAAAAACATATGCTTCACTTAAAATTTAGTCCTCCTGATTTTGTGAAAGCGAGAATATTTTAGGTGCATATTTTTATTTTTCAACATTTTTCCTCATTTATCATAATAAAAATATTGAGTTGATGAATAATATGGTTTATTAACTACTGACAAACATCTCAAGCAAATTATATGCTTGAAGTAGAGTAATGCAGTTAGGTTTTCTTTTTCATAATATCTGGCACAATTCTAAACTCATAAAAGATCTTAACTAGGCTACCATAAAATGGCCTGCAATGGATTCTAGTGAAATTTAATAAGATACTCAAGTTACTAGCTTCATTAAAACACAGTGGGTTCATTATAACCCAAATCTGGCAGAAACTCTTATTACTCTGGGTTTGTATTACCTCATGTAATTCTGCTTTTTAAAGTTCTTTTCTTTCCCCTCTCATCCAAACCCCATCACACCCTTGGTGTTACATTATAGCCAATTAACATACTTTAACTGTTTGTAATATATCATGTTTTTATTACTATTCTAAAGGAGTTTGTGTTTTTTCATTTTCTTCATTAGATCATTCAAGTAAGTCTCAAAGACTTTAAATGCTCTACTTGATTGTATTCAAAGTTTTGAAAAACATGCTGCTCTAAGACTATGAAGTGCTACCATTTTGAATCATTATGCCCTCTCTGTGATAAGAATATGATCCAATGCTATGCTATTCTCTGAGTTAATCATAAAAATGACGTAAGAGGCTTGTATAAAAAAAACATATGTAATAGACCATAAGCTTCTTGAGAGTACAGTTATGATTATATTTCCATAACAGCTAACATTTATCAGGTGCTTACAACATGTCAGCTATGGTGCTAAGTTGGATTTTTTATCTCACTTAAGATGACAGCTGAATGATATCCCTATTATGCATTCTTCCTCATTTTACAAATGAAAATGAATGAGACCCTGAGGAGCTAACGACTAGCTCAAGGTCACAAACCCAGTAGGTAATGGAAGGAGAAATCTAATCCAGTTATAACTCCAAAGTCACCACTCTCTCCACTTTATTGAACTGTTTTGGGTCTTGGTTTCTAAAGAGCCCATGACAGTGCTTGGCACTGAGTTGGCATTCAAATATTTGTTGACTTTAATGTTGATGGTGCTAATAAGTCACCAACAAACTGTTGCAATTCAATGTTGTTTTATTTCAATGTTGTTCTTTTTAATAGCCACTTTTGGTTGAATTTAACTATTGTTTTATTTTGTTTATTGTCAAAATGATGTATGAGTAGACATAGCTCAAAGGAGACTGAAAAGTAAACATTTACCATAGCTACAGGGAAGTCAGTCAGGAAGTGTTAAAATGGAATTTGGCAACTAAAGGAAGCTGACAGAATAAGGAAGCAAATAAGAGAAAACAAAACAAACAAAAAATCAAGAAAGCAATACAAACTCCTGCACCTCCTCTTCTATTCCCTATTGCATTGGATATCACCATCATGCCCCATTATACAAGCTAGAAACCTAGGAGGCATCTATGATTCCTCCTTTTTCTTTACCTTCTTTATCCTATTTAATCACTTACCTATTCTAAATACTGCGTATACTTTTATAATCTGTCCCCTCTTTTTCTCTCCTGCAATCACAGCTTGTTTTATTTCTTACCCCGTATTAAAACCATTCTAACTAATCTCCCTGCCTTCAGTCTCTTCTCCTTAGGTCCTTTGTCCACACAGTTACAAGAATGACACCTAAAATGCAAAACTTATGATGTCACGCACTCACGTCTTTTAAACTCTTTAGTGGCTCTTCACCAACTCAGAATAAAGTAACCCTACTCTACTTTTCTTTTTAAGCCATTTCTGTGTGTTGCAGATGAGTGAAAACAATTTGGATAATTCAGCAAATGCCAAGTTGTGTTTTGTTTTTTGTTTGTTTGTTTTTTGTAAATATTGTAGTATCTGATGGTGAAAGATATGTGAAAACTGTATGTTCTCTCTCCCAAATCTTGGCTATTAGATAGTAGCTACAACAAAATAAAGTATCAAGTTAAATTACACACAATGTACAAATGTTCATTAGAAAGGAGGCAAAACAGGCCGGGCGCGGTGGCTCAAGCCTGTAATCCCAGCACTTTGGGAGGCCGAGACGGGTGGATCGCGAGGTCAGGAGATCGAGACCATCCTGGCTAACACGGCGAAACCCCGTCTCTACTAAAAAATACAAAAAACTAGCCGGGCGAGTTGGCGGGTGCCTGTAGTCCCAGCTACTTGGGAGGCTGAGGCAGGAGAATGGCGTAAACCCGGGAGGCGGAGCTTGCAGTGAGCTGAGATCCGGCCACTGCACTCCAGCCTGGGCGACAGAGCGAGACTCCGTCTCAAAAAAAAAAAGAATCTCATGCTGGACGTGGTGGCTCACGCCTGTTATCTCAGCACTTTGGGAGGCCAAGGTGGGAAGATTGCTTGAGTCCAGGACTTTGAGACCAGCCTGGCCAATATAGTGAGACCTTGCCTCTGCAAAAAATATACCAAATTAGCCAGGCGTGGTGTTGTGCTCCCGCAGTCCTTAAGCTACTCACGAGGCTGGGGTGGGAGGATCTCTTGAGCCTGGGAGATTGTGGCTGCAGTGAGCTGAGATGGCACCCCTGACCTTCAGCCTGCACGACAGAGCAAGACCCTAACTCAAAAAAAAAAGGGGGGGGCCAAGTGTGGTGACTCAGGTCTGTAGTCCCAGCACTTTGGGTGGCTGAGGCAGGCTGATCTCTTGANCAACAACAAAAAACCTATATACTCTGTTCTATAGCTCTGGGAGATCCCACTCTCTGACCTAAACCCAAAGACTACTACTTTGCATGAAAAGCACATTTTCAAGAAGGTGCAATGAAGGAGCATTGGTAGGACTAGGGTGCGCTACAGTCAGACTGGGCAGCAGAAGACTGAGAAATTGAGATACATGAGACCAACATGGCTCCAGACCCCTAGCTTTTGTTGAATTCTAAAACCTCCTTCATGCAGCAGCAAGTGGGTCCTATATATCACTTCTAACAATTGCCTGCCTTAAACACCATTCATTTCAACAATAAAAATTTATTTCTTATGTTCCTGAAGACAAGTAGATCCTGTGGTGTAGCTTTTGTAAAAATGATAAATTTTTTTTTTTTTTTTTTTTTTTTTAAGACGGAGTCTTGCTCTATCGCCCAGGCTGGAGTGCAGTGGTGCTATCTTGGCTTACTGCAAGCTCCGCCTCCCAGGTTCAAGCGATGCTCCTGCCTCAGCCTCCCGCCACCGCGCCTGGTTAATTTTTTTGTGTTTTTAGTAGAGACGGGATTTCACCATGTTAGCCAGGATGGTCTTGATCTCCTAACCTCGTGATCCACCCACCTTGGCCTCCCAAAGTGCTGGGATTACAGGCGTAAGTCACCGCCCCCGGCCGCTTTTTGTTTTACTGGAATTTGTTATTCTGCACAGTTTACCCATTTTTTATTTTTTATTTTTTTTTTATTTTATTTTTATTTTTTTAAGAGACAGGGTCTTACTCTCTCAACCCAGGCTAGATTGCAGTGGCAAGATCATAGCCCAATATAACCTCAAACTCCTGGGCGCAAGCGATCGTCCCACCTTTGCTGGAAGTGGCATTTTCAATCTATTCAACCTTACATTTAAATATAAGAAGATATCCTTCTTGTCATGGTGTCAGTCAGTGACCCAGACTTTCAAGCTCTATTTTGTGTAAACTCATTTAGATGGCATCCAAAGGACTAAGAAAGTTTTGTAGTACTTACGTGGTATGCCATAGCTGCTACAATCCTTATTTTGCGTATTTCATAGCTTAAGGTACTGAAAACAAGTATTCAACAGTATTATTATTATTATTTTATATTGATATTCTCCAGAATATTGTTTTTAATTGCAGAAATGAATTAACACTGCAAATATCCAATAACAGAAATGTTAAGATAAATGCATAAGGTAGAATATTATACACTCATTAAATAACATGCTTTTATTTATTTTTAAGTTACGTTCATTTAATTATTTATTTTTTAGATACAGTATCTCACTTTGTCATCCAGGCTGGAGTGCAGTCATGCGGTTGTAGATCACTGTAGCCTTGAACTCCTAGGCTTCAAGCAAACCTCCTGCCTCAGCCTCCTGAGCAGCTAAGACACAGGCACACAGGCCACCATTCCCAGCTAATTTTTTTTTTTAATTTTTTGACAGAGACAGAGTCTCACTATGTTGCCCAGGCTGGTCTTGAACTCCCAGCCTCAAGCTATTCTCTCGCCTTAGCCTTCTAAAAGCACTGGGATTACAGGCATGAGCCACCTTGCCCAGCCACATGATCAATGTTAAGTAATCAATCCTTAAGGTGATAATTCCTGATTATGGTATTCCATGTGTTATTTGACCATCGCTGGAATGATGGTTGCAATTAAAAGACTTCTAACGATTTAATTGCCTGTATAACATACGACATACCCACTTTCATAATTTTTAGCTATGAAAACATCCAGCTACTTATAGCTTCTTCATTAACTCATCCACAAATGTTTAATTGGTGCCTCTTATATGTCAGTCACTGTTCTACATCCTGCAAATGCAGCAACAGATGTGGCAGACAAAGCCTCTGTTCTCATGGTGTTTACATTCCTAAGGGGACACACTATATATATATATATATAGTGATAAGCTGTATATACCAATAGTCAGATTTCTTTTGATTGCAAGTGACAGAATCCTGAGCAAATTAATTTAGAAAAAAAATAAATTTAACAGAAGGATAAAGAAAAGCAGAAGGTGAGGTGCAAGAACAAGAAGAGTTTAGAGGATTCAGAAACTGGAACTAAAGATGTAGTTGCCCTAAGGACTCATACTCTCTACATCTTCCCCATCTCTTTTCTCAGTTGTTCTTTACACATGGACTTCATTCTTTCCTAGAGTAAACGATCTCTCTCCAGTTGGAAGGTAAAATGGCCACAGTGGTTCTCAACCAAAAGCAATTTTGACTCCCAGAAAACATCTGAACATGTCTGGAGATATTTTCAGTTGTCATAATTGGGATGATGCTACTGGCATCTAATGGATAGAGACTAGGAATGTTGCTAAATATCCTACAATGTTTGGGACAACTGCCTGCAACAAAGAATTATGTTGACCTGAATATTAAGAGTTCCAATGTTGAGAAACCTTGCTCTAGGGGTGATTCAAATCTTACACCATTCCAGTGTAGGAATCCCTAATATTCACTAGTGTATAAGAAATATGACAGTAGCATATATAATACAACAACAATGCCAACAACATTTAATAAGTATTTACTATGTGACAGGAAATATTTTAAGTCCTTCCATGTATTAACACATTCATCCTAACAACAGAACTATGATGTAGGTATTATTGTGATCTCCCTGTTTTGCAAATAAGAAAACTAAGGTACAGAAAAGTGTAATAGCTTATCTAAGCTTACACAGCTATTAAGTAGTGGAAATTATATCCAGGAAGTTTCACTCCAGAGTATATGGTCCTAAACTTTGTGACACTGTTTTTCAGTTGCTACTTTAGCATAATAAAACCCTAGGAAAAGAATCTGATTGATCTGGCTTGGGTCATATGCCATCCCTTGGATGAACTGCTCCAGCCAGGAGAATGCTATATAATGATTGGCTTAGTCTGGATCATATACCCACGCCTTTAGTTAACTGGGCTGTGTAATATACTTAACAGTTCTACCACATAGTTGGAGTGAGGGAAAAATACACTGCTAAAACAAGAAAGAGGGCTGGGGCGGTGGCTCATGCCTGTAATCTCAGCACTTTGGGAAGCCGAAGTGGCTGGATCACCTGAGCTCAGGAGTTTGAGACTAGCTTGGGCAACATGGCAAAACCCAGTCTCTACAAAACAAATACAAAACTTAGCTGGGTGCAGTGGCCTGCACCTATAGTTGCAGCTACTCGGGAGGCTGAGGCAGGAGGATTGCTTAAGCCCAGGAGGCAGAGGTTGCAGTGAGCCTGGATGATGCGATTGCACTCCAGCCTGGGTGACAGAGTGAGACCCTGCCTCAAAAAAACATTTTAAAAGACAAAGAAAACAAAAAAGAAACAAGGGTACAGGGCAGACAACAATGATTGAACTACCTTTTCCATAATGCTATTTCTCACTTCTGCTCGTCTGCTCATACTGTTCTCATTGTTTGGCATGCTCTGCCTAACATTCTCCCACAAGTACACATCTCAGCTTGAAGAACAATATAAGGTAAAATCTCTACTTGGAAACCTTCCACTATCACCCCTTTCAAGTTGAGTTATATCCTCTTTTCTCTTATGCCCATAATATCCTGCACATATCTCTTTCGTGGTATTGCCCATATAGCATATATCTCACTCTCCCCCACTATACTGTGATTGCCTTTAAAACCGTCAATGTGTTGTATTCATCTTTCCATCCCACACGCCTAACCCTGCGTCCACACATATTATAGGGATCCAATAAATGTTAGTTGACAGAATGGCAGATTTAAAAGTTTCTTGGGAAAAGTCAAAAGCAAGAGTCCTAAGATTAATTGAGTTTCTGTGGTAAGATAGTAAGAAAAAATTCCCAGGCGACATGGTCTGTCTGCTAGTAATTTAGTTCTTTCAATTGAACAGCCTGCCAGAAACAATGCTTATAGAGTGACTGTACTGTGGAGTAAGGAGAAGTGAGAATTCCACATTTTTTTGTAAAATTATGAATCACAGAAGAGTAGAGCTGGAAGGGTGCTTAGAGATTATTTAGTCCAGGGCTTGTAATTTAATATGTAAGAACTCTAAAGCCAAAATATTTTTTAATAAAGTGCACAGAATAATGACAATCAACTAAAAATTGATTGAAGACTTAACTATAAGACCTGAAAGTTGTAAAACCCATAGAAGAAAATATAAGGGAAAAGCTTTATGACATCAGTATATCCAGTGATTTCATGGAAATGACATCAAAAGCTCAGGCAACAAAAGTAAAAATGGACAAATGGGCTACATCAAACTAAAAAAGCTTCTGCGCAGTGAAGGAAACAGAGTAAAAAGACAACCTACGGAAAGAGAGAAATATTTGCAAACCATACATCTGATAAGGGGCTAATCTCCAAAATATATAAGAAACTCCTATGACTTGATAGCAACAACAACAGAAAACCCCACAAAACTCTAATAACTTGATTTTAAAATGAGCTAAGGACTTGAATGGACATTTCTTTGAAGAAGATATGATGAGTCAACAAGTATGTGAAGACAGATTCAGTGTCACTAATCATCAGGGAAATGAAATCACAACAATAAGGTATCACTCAACACTTCCTGACTATCCCTTACCAAAATGCTTGAGGCCAGAAGTGTTTCTGACGTTTCAGATTTTGGAATATTTACATATACATAATGATATATGTTGGATATGCGATGTAAGTCTAAACAGAAAATTCACTTATGTTTCATTTACACCTTATACACTTTATACCATAGCCTGAAAGTAATTTTATACAATATTTTAAATAGTTTTGTGCATAAAATGAAGTTTTGACTGCAACCTACCACGTAAACTCAGGTGTGGAATTTTCCACTCATGGTATCATGTCAGTGCTCAAAAAGATTCAGATTTTGGAGCATTTCAGATTTCAGATATTTGGATTAGGGATACTCAATCTGTATGTTTTTTAAAGGCAGTAAGTGTTGGCTGGCTGTGGAGAAATTGGAACCCTTATGTACTGTTGGCAGGAATGCAAAATGGTGCAGCCATTGTGAAAATCAACATGGAGTTTCCTCAAAAAATTAGAAATAGAATTACCATATGATCCAGCAATCCCACTTCTGGGTATTTATCCAAAAAATGTGAATCCTAATCTTAGAGATATTAGCACTCCAATTGTAGCACTATTTGCAAAAGCCAAAATAAATGAAGACCTAAATGCCCATTTACAAATGAATGGAATTTTATATGTATATATACAAGGGAATATTATTCAGCCTTAAAAAAGAAAGAAATTCTGCCATATGTGACAATATGAATGAACCTGGAAGACACTATGCTAAGCAAAATAAACCAGTCACAGAAGGGAAAATACTGCATGATTTCATTTACATGAGATATCAAAAATAGTCAAACTAATGGGAACGAAGAATAGAATTGTGGTTTCCAGGGGTTAGGAAGAGAGGGAAAAACGGAGTTGCTGATGGGTATAAAATTTGTTATGCGAAATGAGTAAGTTCTGAAGAGCCACTGTAAAACACTGACTACAGATGACCATACTGAATTATATAGTTTAAAATCTGATAAAAGGGTAAATCTCATGCTAAGTGTTCTTAAAATTTTTTAATTTGAAAATTGAAAATTAAAAGGAAAGAACAATCAAAGAGGTCAAACTTTTAAAGTTAATTCATTAGAGAAATCTGTTATTTGAATATTCTCTTTTATGAAATATCTATTAAACATTCTAACTATTAATTGGATTGCCTTTTACTTAGTGTTTTGTGAAGATGATGTATATATTCTGTATGAGTCATTTGAAAATATATGAATTAAAAAATTAAAAATACACTAGATGTATTTACATTGAGTTGTATGCACAATTCTTATTCCCTTCCATAAAACTTTTTTTTAAATTTGTTTTAATGAGATTTCAAAATTTTGGTTCTAATCTATTAACTTAATTTTTTAATTCTAAACTTACTTGGATAAATATTTATTGCTTGGGAATATATCACTGCTTTCAGTGCTAATATAGACATGAATGTTGCTGACGAGTGAGAAATAATCTATAGGTATCTGATGAAGATTTTTAATTAATTAATTAATTATTTTTTGAGATGGAGTTTTGCTCTTGTTGCCCAGGCTGGAGTGCAATGGTGCAATCTCGGCTCACTGCAGCCTCCACCTCCCGTGTTCAAGCGATTCTCCTGCCTCAGCCTCTCAAGTAGCTGGGATTGCAGGCATGCGCCACCATGCCTGGTTACTTTTCTTGTATTTAGTAGAGATAGGGTTTCTCCATGTTGGTCAGGCTGGTCTCAAACTCCTGACCTCAGATGATCCGCCCGCCTTGGCCTCCCAAAGTGCTGGGATTACAGGCATGAGCCACTGTACCCGGCCTGATGAAGATTATTTTATGTAGCAAATATTTGGTCACTGTATATAAAGTCATATTAATCTTGTATAATGGAAACACACCTGATTTTGTTATTTTGTATCTAGTAATAAGGCAAAAAGTTAACCATTGAGATGAAATTTCAGATATGATTCTAAAAATGGTCAGTGGACACTGCTTCCTAATCAGATAAATCAGAAATAGTCCCAGTTGCATGTTTTTGAGGCCTCTGTTTATTTCCCATCTAAACCATTTTCATTTATACTGCCAAAAGATTGCAAATACTCATGGATGACCCATGCAGTTGAGCAATAGAAGCATCAGCACAAGGGCACATGATGTTTCCCTTTGCCATTTTACCCCTTGTGCTTTTGCAATTCTCATTCTCACAAGGGAGCTCCCCAATCTGGGTCTTCCATCCCATGAGTCACTTCATACTCTTAATCTTGTTGTTTTCTCATGTTTCTGTAAGGATTTACCTATCCCATGCCTCCATGTTCCAGGAATATCATCTAAGTTGATGAATCTCAGGGACCATGCTAGGGACAGAGGGGTTTTAAATGTGATCTATAGGAATGCCAATCTATTAAATTGTTCTGAGAAACATAAAATCTGCGGTTAAATAAAATTGGGAAATGTGTACTCTATCACTCTCTTGGAAACTCAAAATGTACATTAGCATACTTAAAGGTGCTAAGAAGTCCAATAGTTAAGAATCTGGTTTCCCTTTGTTTAACACCACATTTCCCACACTTATTTGAACCTTATTTTCAAGGCACTTGGAGCACTAATCTTACAGAGAACACCTTTTCGATTTGTTTGTTTGAGACAGAGTTTCACTCTTGTTGCCCAGTCTGGAGTGCACTGGCAGGATCTTGGCTCACTGCAACCTCTGCCTCCCCAGTTCAAGTGATTCTCCTGCCTCAGCCTCCCGAGTAGCTGGGATTACAGGTGCCAACCACTATGCCCAGCTAATTTTTTGTATTTTTAGTAGAGACGGGTTTTGCCAAGTTGGCCAGGTTGGTCTCAAACTCCCGACCTCAGGTGATCCACCTGTCTCAGCCTCCCAACATGCTGGGATTACAGGCGTGAGTCACTGCGCCCGGCCAAGAACACACTTTCTACATTAGAACACACACTATATCAGAAAATGTTAATGAAGTCATTTGTCACCCCTTTTTTATAGCAAGTTTGCATTTTACAAAGACTTTAGAGATAACTTTTTAACTCAGCATCACATTTTCACAAAGTATTCCTCTTTGTTATCCCTTTGTTATTTTTTTCTTTCTTTCTTTTCTTTCTTCTTTCTTTTTAATGGGAACCACACAGACTGCATCCTCTCCCTCTTACTCTTTGGGAAGAAGAGGAAAATAATCATCAGTGGCAAATAGCAGTTACAGCAAAGCAACACCAACAGCTGACTTCACATTTAGGAGAGAATGCTGTGCTTCTTCCTCATGTTTCCTGGTGCTTCACACGTTCAGAGAAACTTCTCCAGTAGTGAACTACAGAAATGAACCTTGAAAATATAGTCTTCACAATTTCTTATGTGTATTATTGTACCTGGGAATCACTTTCCTATAGCCTAAACTACATCTTTAAATTTCCGTTTAGTGAGGGTCTACTGGTTATCTGAAATGTCACTATTTTTTTTTTTTTTTTTTTTTTTTTCCTTTTTGAACGGAGTCTTGCTCTGTCTCCCGGGCTGGAAGTGCATGGCCCGATCACCTCAGCTCACGCAAGCTCGCTCCCGGGTTCACGCCATTTCTCTCTGCCTCAGCCTCACGCAGTACGCTGGGACTACAGGCGCCACCACATCGCCCCCCCCCACCCACCCCCCCCGCACGCCCGCACCCACTCCCCCCCCCCCCCCCCCCCCCCCCCCACCCCCCCCCACCACCCCCCCCCCCCCCCCCACCCGCGCCCTAGGTTTTCTTTTTTTTTTTTGTTTTTTTTTTTTTGTATTTTTAGTAGAGAACGTGTCTTCACCGTGTTAGGCCAGATGGTCCTCCGATCCTGACCTTGTCGATCCGCCCGCTCGGCTCCCAAAAAAGTGCTGGGATTACAGGCTTGAGCCACCGCGCCCGGCCAAATGTCACTATTTCAAACTAATCATCAGAAAATGGGCATATGTCAATGGGTATGGAATTCTAGGTTGGCAGTTATTTCCATTCAGCTCTTTGAAAATTATGATTCTACTGTCTTCAACTTCCATTGTAGCTCTTGAGAAGTCAACTATTATTTTACCTGTGACTGTTCATAAAATCTCTTTGCCTCTAATGTTCTGCAGTTTCACTGTGATTTGTTCTAGTGTAGATTTATTTTTATATATAATTTGTGTACCATACTTAGGTGTCACTGCATTCAAGAATCTGTAGATTAGTATTTTTTAGTCATTTCTGGAGAGTACAGAGCCATGTAAAAGGTATTATTTCCCTGATTCTTAGAAATCACCTGAGAATCTTGTATATCTAAAAGTGTGTGTTTGGGGGAGGGAAGGGGGGTGGTTACTAGTGACTAAAGAGAATCCGTCCTTTGATTCTCCCACAAAGTTATAGAGTAGAGCTTCTCCAATAATAGGTAGAGCTTAATAAGTAGAGCTTCTAAATAAACAGCCTACCACAGAAGAGGATAGGCAGTTAATGCCACCCCTGAATTATTCAGTTCAGGATTTACATGTTAAAGCCAAAAGTACTCTCATGGTAAGAATTGTCCTGCTGTAGATGTAGATGTAAAGGAGTTTAGTACTTGTTTGTAAGGGGAGTATTCTGACACTCACAAAATTCTTGATAGGCAGTTGCCAATTCCACTTATGTTGAGAGCGTATCAGGCAGCTGGATATGAGTAGTAATTAGCTTTTACATTCTCTCAGAAATTTTCATAAAGCTCTACTGCAAGTCATCCAGTTTCTGAATTTCTTAAACGTTATTTGGTGGTACTAAGCTTTTTTAGGTTAAAGCAAAAGAAACCTGAAAAGTAAGCTAACTTTTTGGGGATTATAGTTGCTCTCACCTTCATGCCCTGCTTAGATATGGATCACCTTTCCTGGGCAGATAGCTCTAGGTGACAGAGTAATCAGTTATAGTGCCATCCAAACTCAGCTTTTAAGACTGTTTTCAGAGGCACTAATTGGATGCCCTCCAGAACGTTATGGCCCTCTAGAGATCATCATTGAATATAGTAGTACCTAAAAGCCAAATGAGTGAAAAAGTAACCCCTGAAAATCTAAATGTTAGAAAGAATTTCCAGTAAATAGCTGTAGGGTGGAATGGGACTTCGTGAGGGGAGAATAAAATAACATTATCAGAGTATGCCAGTCACATCTCCTTCGAAACGGATGGTTCCATGGTAAAAGAAAATCATATGAAGAAAACATTAACTATAAGCAAAGATTGCATTTTAATACTTTCTGTTAGGTAATCAGAATTGCCATTTATTCAACACACTTTGATATACTTTTTAAATATGTATCAGACACTGTTCACTCTCTGAAATTATTTGTAATAGGCCCCTGAAAGATATTTGCACTGAGGGTGAGGTATATTTCACTACTGCAATGTCTCGATTTAACTAATAAAGAGAATAGATTAGAATAAATATTAGGAAATCATCAAATAAAAATCCAAAAATATTTCCTAGAATAGAAGGCTGTCAATACATTGATTGAAAGGACCTATTAATTGTCTAGTACAACAACAAAAGAAAGCTAAAAAAAGCCCCACACCCAGGCAAATGATTATAAAATTTAGGACTCTGGAGACAAAGAGAAGTTTCCGAAGAGAAAAATAAATAGGTTACACGCACATGCAAAGACTAAAGAATTAGAATAGCTTCTCACGTCTCAATAATAGCACTAGAAGCTAGAAGGCAATGCTCAAGATATTGAGACTAATGATTTCAATCTGAAATGCCATATGCAATCCAATTATCAATTGAGATATATTTTTACACACTAAAAGCTTCAAGTATTTTATCTCTCATACAGCCTTTCCTAGGAAGCTATTGGAGAACATACTCTACCTAAACTAGAAAAAAACAATAAAGTAGTATATAAAAAGCAATTGATTCAATGTGAGAAAGAAAGAGAAAGAGAGATAAAAGGGAATTCCATTAATGATGACCAACTGAAGTTCCAGGATGTCTGTGTTAGTCCATTTTGCATTGCTAAAAGAAATACCTGAGACTGGGTAATTCATAAAGAAGTTTAATTGGCTCGTGGTTCTGCAGGCTGTATAGGAAGCACAGCAGCATCTGCTTCTTGGGTGGCCTCAGGAAGCTTTCAATCATGGCAGAAGGCGAAAGGGTAGCAGGCGTTCCACGTGGCGTGAGCCAAAGCAAGAGAGAGGGAGAGTTGTTTGGAGGAGGTGCTACACATTTTTCAACAACCATGTCTCATGAGAACTCACTCACTATGACGAGAGCAGCACCAGTACATGAAGGATCTGCCCTCATGACCCAAACACCTCCCACCAGGCCTTCCCTTCAACATTGGGAATTACAATTCAACATGAGATTTGGGCAGGGACAAATATCCAAACTATATCAGCAGTTATTCAGCAGAGCTAAAGTGCAACAAGTTCAGGATAGACCACAAGATGAAAGGCTCCAGAAAAACATGTAATCTGCGGTTACTAAACTGGTTTAAGAATGTTGGAGACCATGAAAAAACTTAGGCATATATTTTTTTTTAATAGACAAAAAATAACAATTATTAAGTCAGAGGGAAAAAAATGCTATATGTGAAAGAAAATATAACCAGGAGTGCTATGGTCTGAATGTGTGTGTCTCCCCCAAAATTCATGTGTTGTGTGGTGCCCTTATGAATGGGATTAGTGCTCTAATAGGGGCTGAAGAGACCATAGCCCTGGTTTTCCATCCATGTGAGAACAGAGCTAGAAAATGTCATCTAGGAGCCAGAAAACAGGCCTTCTCCATACACCCAATCTGTCATATCCTTGATATTGGGTTTCCCAGCCTTCAGTACTGTGAGAAATAAATTTATTTTATTTATAAGCCATCAAATCTACAGTATATTTTAATAGCAGCCCAAATGCACTAAGAAAATTGTTACGGTTTTTCTTTCAGTTACCATTTTAGCAAAAATAAGAACTCATTCATCCAGAGTTGGCAATTGCCCTTTGACCATGAAGTTAATAGAGTGACCATAAAATTAATTGTCCAAACTTGGAAGCTTTTGAAGAGTGAAAGTAGTGCTATTACTATTTAAGGTGGAACAAAGGCATAAATTTAGATCTATTGTAGCAAGCTGAGACATATGGCTATCCTAGCTGTTGTGGAAACTACCACTGTCCACCTGGTGGCAGTTTACCTTTAATTGAAGTCAAAGAAATTCAGGAAAAAATAAACTTCTGATCTTGGAAGCTCCTCCTAAAACATGATTTTTAAATCACATCTACTTCCGGAAGTGGAGTCGGATGCTTTATTTTTAGGTTTTGGGGATACATAGCTTACTATGGAAAACAAGTAAAGAAAATAAATCTCATTTATGAAAAACAATTTGAAAATTACATTCTAGGAATAAACCTTTTTAAAAATGTATAATCTTTTATTGGATAAATTACTGACTGTTAGCAAACATGGGTTCTAAGAGGGTTTTCCTAATAAGACTTGAAATGTGTAAATACTGTTAAGGCCTCATCTTAGAGCTCTAACAACTCGATTTCATTAACCCAATGTGTAACTATTATCTTCTTGCATTTTGTCAGTCTTTTCCAGTCTTTAGTTAGGCTTATTCATTATTGCATTAAATTATATAGAGGACCTCTCCAGCCCCCAATAATATTCTCAAACTCCCTATCATGTATGTGCTATATTTTAAAAAATATATAACTGAACCATTATCAGAGGGGCCAAAATCCAAATATTCCTACCTTAAAAACCCTGACCAAAACCCGTGACAAGTCTCCAATTATTGACCGCTAGGTGGTTTTTCTTTTTCTTTTTTCCAAGCAGACCATTGTGAATATATTAATAAGGATTTGAATTGTGATTCTTTGATAAGGAACAAGACATTGCCTGTTGTCTTGGCCATTTGAAGATTTTCTCCCATCAAGTGTAACATGAACCAGAGAATGGACTATTACCTCCCTACACCATCTTCACATTTTCCACCTAAGTTCAGCATGCGACCATGTTGATGTGTTTTATAGTATGCCATGCCAAGAAGATACAGTAAAGAAGGTTCACCCAGCTTAGAAAGTTTTCAAGGTTTTTTTAAAATGTCTGTTAGTTATAAGTGAATTTTGCCCAAATGAATAAACATAACCATTAAAAACTACATACATAGCACCACTAATAAAAAAGACTTGTCCAACTTAAGTAGATAGTCACATTATTAGAAAATTATTAACCTCACAAGAAGCTTTTTTAAGTTTAAAACCTATTAGTCTTCTATTTCTTACTTTAAAAACAACTATTTTTTAATTTTACTTTCCATTATTTTCTGAAATGAATGTTAACCTGTTTTGAACTCTTACTTTTAGAAGAGTATGTTATGACTTGAGCTTTTTGGTAATATTGTCATCTATGGAAAGCTATGAACATTGCTTTAGCTGGTGGTTATAAAATTAATGCAATTTCTAACACTTCTCCATACTCTTGAGTAATTCTGGGAATTGTCCTTCCAAAGAAATCTTTGTATTTCTTGATTGAGATGAGAGAAAAAGTATATGGGTAATTCTACAAACTTCTCCTAGGCATGTACATATCTAGCCAAGCATACCAACCTAAATCATTAGGCCATCAGCACCTTGGAGAAGGATGGACAAGCTTGAAGGGAAGCTATTCAGCAGTAGAGAGTAACAATAAAATAAGTTGTTTCAATCAAAATTCAAATAGATATGGAGGTTATATTTTGAAATGAGTTGGTTTTCACAGGTGAAGTGTGAATTTGTGTTTGTGTGTGTGCTGTGACTCTTTGATGTGTGGTGAAAGATTTCTGGGAACTAATAATTTTGGTTCCTGAGTTCTAATTCTAGTTGGGTCTGAGATCACCACAGGCAGTGTCACTATTTTGAGCAACTGTACAATTTATTTACATTATCTCCAAAAGGCCTATGCCCACATAGGTACACAGGAGTGCTAATCAATGTAGTGAGTGGGTAAAACCCCTGTTTTTGTCTTTTGTAAGTTTGAACTGTTTTCTGTCCCCTAAAGAGAAATCCTTAAATAAAAATGATGAATTCTTATATGTTGGGGTAGTGCCATGATCATGAAGGTGGTTCTCCCAGCGCCAAGGCTCATCTATTGCACTCCAGATGTGCTGACCCCCTGAGATTTCACCAAATGTGGGAAACTTGATTGCATAATTTATGGTGGTGGTGAACTGTGTTCGCTCTTTCTCCAGTTCAACAAAACAAATGGCCTTTTATTTCCTAGTGACTGAAATCTGTTAACGTTTGATTAATGTCCATTTCAAAAATGGCTATATTCAACCTCAACTCGACATTATAAAACTGGGATTATACAGACAAAGCCTAAATCATATAAAGAGAAAATCAGCTAGAGATGTCTATCCATTTGGGTACTTGAACATGTCAAAAGCAGCTTGAAATTTTGGCTAACTTTTGTAAAGCTTTCAGACTTACACACCAATTAGCATCCAAGGAGACAGAAAACTGTGAAGGTTTACGAGGTGCTCTTTCCAAAAAGAAAAGCCCTTTCAAGGACACTTGAAAGGAATTCCTTCCCTGAACAATGGCCATTCTGCCTTGGCAAGGGAATTTGTCCGGTGCCTGAGTTGTAGTAAAGGCAAAGGATCAAGAAGTTCTTCTAAAGGCTCTGCAGACCAGCCCCTTGAAGCAATCAATCAGCAATCAACTAGCTGGCCTTCCTAGGGCTCCTATCCTGTTTCAGGATCTAATAGTTTAAAATGAGTGGGAATTTGGAAGTTAGAAATTTAATAGTTTTATAATAACTCAAAGATCAGCCTTGGCAAGGTTACTCAGAACTAGTCCATCCATTTTCTCACTGGCACATTTTATAAAAACAAATAAATAAATATAAATGGTATATTCCCATTAAAGGTAACTTTGCTTCAAGACCCTTTTTCCAGAACACACATCATTCAGTGATTAGTCACTCAGTAGTGTTACCAAATTTTTTAAAATTGGGAGGCAAGATCGATTATGTCCTAAATCTCTGATGATTACAGTGACCAATCACATGCCACATAATTTTTAAATTAATTTTTTGAAACATAAAAACTTGAATATGTGTTTACAATTAATTGGCCTCTCTCTGGGGTTTTTAGTTTTTTTTTCTTTTGAGAAGGAGTCTTGCTCTGTCGCCCAGGCTGGTTGCAGTGGCCGGATCTCAGCTCACTGCAAGCTCCGCCTCCCAAGGTTCACGCATTCTCCATGGCCTCCAGCCTGCCGGAGTAGCTGGGACTAAGGCGCCCGACCATCCCGGCTAATTTTTGTATTTTTCCTAAGTAGAGACCGGGGTTTTACCGTGTTAAGCCCCAGGGATGGTCTCGATCCTTCCTGACTTGTGATCCGCCCGTCCGGCTCCCGAAGTGCTGGGATACAGGCGCTTGAGCCACCGCTGCTGGGGCTCTCTGGTGTTTAAATAACAAATCTGGATAGGTAATCAATCTGAACTTTGCTGGATCTCTAAACATGAGTTTATTTTGATTTTTAGGGTAGCTCAGCTTGGATTTTAGATAAGATTTCCAGAATCAATCAGAAACATCCTGCTGGGTCATTCTTCCAAATTAGGTTTACTGGAGTCCACACCATGGTCAGATTTCAGAACTGACTCAACAATCACAAAACTCCTGAAATCTTTGGGAGCCTCTGCAATGTTTGTATATATAGGGGCTAATAATCAGTTTCATGTATTTCTTTTTACTCCTTGAAAAGAAGTAATGTTGTTGGTCAGTGGTTGAATGCCAAAAATTATGTTCAGCCAAAGTGGTCCAAGGAATAGAGTTTAAGAATTTAAAAGTTTTTCCTACTCTGCATACATGTTTTAATCCTGCCTAAACAAACCTTAATGTTGTGCACACATTTATCTCTCAGAGGTGAACACTTAAATCATATAGTGCTTTTAACAGTGTTAGTTTAGTCCTATATGCAAACTCAAAACTACCAGCCCCCCTTGAAGAATTTTGTTACTGAAATGCCAAGGTTTCGTCTAGGTCTGCTGCTTCTGCAAAGAAAACCAATCACTGAGACATGAGTATTGCAAGGAAGAAGCCCGTTAATTGGGTGGGCAGCTGAGGTGATGGGAGATCATCTCAATCCAAATCTCCCCTGACTGACTAGAATCATGAAAAATTTTTTTATATAGAATGAAGAAATGTAACTAACATGCAGAAAGCAGGAAGTAGGGAGGGGTGAGGAAGAGGAAGTTGATCAACAGGAAACAGGTGTCAGCTGGCAATCACGATGGATTATGGGGGTCCTGGCATCTCATTGTCCAATGTGGTGATTTGGTGCAATTTTGGTTCCTTGATACTATCTGGGAGGCCTGATGGTTGGTTTCCTGAGAAAGGAACTCAGATAAAACAAATGTAACTTTCTCAAGTTTTAAGAATATGAGGACAATTTCTATGTTTATTCAAAAGAAACCATAAACATCAGTTCTATGGGACAATTGGGCCAGTTTCAATTTTAGTCCAAATTCAAGTTAGTTAATCTGGCAAATAAATAGCTGCTTTGAGAATCAATCGTTTGGTTGTTTTTTCTTTTTGCCTTGCCACCTACACAGATACTTTTAGATGGT
Organism: Rhinopithecus bieti; assembly: GCF_001698545.2. Lineage (NCBI taxonomy): Eukaryota > Metazoa > Chordata > Mammalia > Primates > Cercopithecidae > Rhinopithecus > Rhinopithecus bieti. The sequence goes on along the minus strand of NW_016822192.1, from coordinate 67,637 downwards.
GTGGCATAAATGCAGCTTTTGGGGGGACAAGAGGCATAGGTAAAACAGTGTTAAAATACAAGCCTATGAAAACCTTAAAGTTCAGAAAAGAATTATGATGAGGCAGTACTAAAATTGTCATTAATAAAGAGGGAAAATTAACATTCATTAACAACTAGTTTCCAGGTACCTTGCTATGCTTTATTAATTTTGAAAATTCCCTCTTTACATTAATCCTATTAAGTTGATATTGTTATGACAATAGTACAGATGTGGAAACTGAGGCTTAGAGATCCTAAATAACTTGACTATGCTAGTAAGGGGTGAATCCAAGACTGAAGTCCAGATAGTCAGACTCTAGAAACTCCTCCCTTTTTTAGGCAGCATCCATAATGGTTAAGAGCTATAGCTCTACAGCCAGACTGCGTGGGTTGGAATCCCCTAATTTCAACTGTTTCATTTACTAGTTGTGTGATCATAAGTGTGTTAATTCTCTGTGCCTCGATTTCCATACCTGTAAAATGAAATAATAATAATGCTTACCACATAGGGTTGTTAAGAAGAATTAATGAATTAAATAAGTAAATATATAAGGTGTTTAAAATAATCCTTGACACAAAGAAAGTACTAAATAAATGGTAGCTATTGATTTATTTTTTATTCATAAATACTATGTCAATAATTGATTGTCGTCAATAATGAGGAGGCTGTTTGTATTTTAAAGAGAGGTAAACTATAAAAAAAAAAAAAGAAAAAAAAAAAAAAAAAAAAAAAAAAAAAAAAGAAAAAAATAAAAAAAAAAAAAAATAAAAAAAAAAAAAATAAGAAAAAAAAAATTACTCATACTGCTGCGACTGGGCGGCAGGTGGCTTCAAAGCTTGTAAAATCCAACACCTTGGGACCGAGACGGGCGGTCACAAGGTCAGAGATCGATGACGTAGTCACGGCATCCTGGCTAAACATGGTGAAACCCCGTCTCCTACTAAAAAATCAAAAAACTAGCTGGGTGAGGTGGCGGGCGCTGTATCCACTGTACCGGACTCGGGAGGCTGAGCAGGAGATCATGGCGTGAACCCGGGGAGGGGGCAGAGCCTGCATGAGCTGAGATCGCAGCCACTGCCTCCAGACCACCTGGGTGCAAGCGAGACCCGTCTCAAAAAAAAAAAAAAAAAAAAAAAAAAAAAAAAAAAAAAAAAAAAAAAAAAAAGAAAAAAAAAAAAAAAAAAAAAAAAAATAACTGCCTACAAGGGTTTACAGAATGAATGCAACCAAAAAGAAACTAAATCTTGCCAACTTCCCATTACGCGCCAGTACTATTTCCCTGAGCTTTTTAAATATTGGAATTTATTAGAATATCACTAACTATTTCCCTACCTTTTATAAGCCATGCCCCTTTGATAGATTATTTAAACATTTTAAATTACCTTTAATGTTATTTGTAATTTCAAGGTAAATTAAACATAAAGACTGAAAACAAATGAATATTGAAAAAAGTGGCTTTATTTTTGAACTGCAAACACTTTCCACGTATTCTTCCAACATTTCAGAAACACCGATTTGGCAAACAGGACAATGTGTGCTGAGTGAACTTAGGCAAGTTATATAGTCTCAGTCACCTGCTATAAAACAGGGATAAAGACACAGGTTTTACCTCCTCACCAGATGTGCTGGGAATCAAATGAAACAGTAGATCTCAAGACCCTTTCTGTTCCAGAAAGCCTGATCCAAAAAAGAGATGATTATTGTGGCTGGCAGGAAACTTGTCATCTTGTTGTTAGCAGCTCATTCATCTTTTGATAAAATAATCTGGATGTATTTCATTGTTCTCAAAGTCAAAGAAATACAAACCTTTTCTAGTCATTGATAGTAAGTAATATTTCAATTTTAGAAAGGACAATTCTATGAAGAAAAACAACCATCGATCATTAATGAATACTAATGTTCATTTTCTGAATGCTTTCTGATCCAGGTCCACTCAAGCAATTTATAATTTCATGATATGACTGTTTTTAAGCATATCCAGTGCAGACATAGTCCTTAAAATTCATGATATTATGAGAAAAATATACTGTGAATTGCTGCATTTAATCTAAAGTGACTTTTATGGTAATAACTAGAATGAATTAGAGACTCATTCAGAATGAATATATTCCTGGTCACTCATTGCGAAAAGATTGTTTAATATACCACATTCGTTACTTGTGCAATCTTCTCTTGTTGCTATATTTGCATGCAAATGACTTAGTTTTTCCTTCAATTTAAGTGAATTCTCTAATACAAATAAAGATCCAAATGTTAAACCATAAAATAAAGTTGTGGGCTGCTTTTATTAAAAGTGGTCCTAAAAAATTAGGAGAAAGCCACTGGCAATTTAGTCTCATTTTTGTATTCTCATTGAAATTTTAGCAAGTTTTAGGCAAAATAGGCATTTTTGTGTCTCATCTAGACTTGTTTTTTCTCAATAGTGATAATTGCTAGAAATAGAAATCATAAGATCAGACTTAATTTTAGGGGAACGGGGTCAGAGTGGGTGAGTTGGGAGGGAAACAAAAGGAACAGGTACAATGAAAATAAGTTGGGTGGGTGAAGAAGGCAAGGAAAGAGTTCTGGAAAAGTTTGTAGTTGCACAAATGTAGAAAAGTGGGATGTAAGTCACATACACACACACGCCAAAAATAACTTGAACTTCATTCTTGTGAGTTTACTCTTCCTTCTTACCACCGTTCCAAGTCCTTACCACACACACATTTCAGAGCACGTCTGTCCCTTTAATGGTAGCTGTCATTCAGTTCAAAGCATAGATCAAATTTTGATTGACAGCAAAATGACTGCATTGCATCATTTTTATATAGAGTAATTTTAATGCTTTCCCAGAATGAAAGCAGGTTGAAATTCTCATGTCTTTCTTTGTCGTGTTTCCCAATATAGTGTTAGTTTTAATTGCTTCAATTGATGTTTATCTGTCATTACAAATTCCAATAAACTGAGAATACCACAGAAATAATCTCAAAAACAAAAGAGCAAAAACAAAAAGTCATTCCAGAGATTTTTTTTTTATTTTTTAACTATCTCTAGAAAAGAGGAATGATAAACAATTAATAGTTTAAAGAGGATTATAGGAAGAATGCCTAAATCAGTGATTCAAGCTCTAAAACCACTTTAGCAACTTCCATTTACTGGTAAATACTTAAGGCATAGTAGACCCTCAAGAAATCTCAGATATGATCTATTCTAATCCATTCATTCTATAGATGAGAACACTGAAAGCACTTCTAGTGGCAGATCTGGGAGCAAGGCGTTTATGTGTCGTGTCGCCAGTCCATTGGGTATTTCCACTCTTTCTTCCTTCTTTTTGGCGTGTGTGTGTATGTGACTTACATCCCACTTTTCTACATTTGTGCAGCTACAAACTTTTCCAGAACTCTTTCCTTGCCTTCCTCACCCAACTTACTTTTATTGTACCCATTCCTTTTATTTTGTTTCCTTCCCAACTCACCCACCCAGACCCCATTCCCCTAAAATTAAATCTGACTTTATGATTTCTATTTCTAGCAATTATCACTATTGAGAAAAAACAAGTCTAGATGACATAAAATAATATATTATAATAATATAGCTTAATCACAACCTTATTTTTACTAAAGCAGGCCCACCGATTGCCAATAATTGGTTATCTCTTTTTAAAAACTGCATCTTACTACACTGCTTAAACGCAACCCAGCTACATTTCTTTTAAAAATTATGATTTAGACCTTTCACTATATCAGAATTGCCTTCTTCCAAATAATTCTTAGTTACTGAAGTTTTAGCTATAGTTGCATCTTAAAGCTTTGCTATTTTTCAAAGCAGAAATTTAGGACATGATGGTAAAGTTTTGTTTATATTTGCTGTCCTGGTATTTTTATCATCTCAAGATAGTTCATACAGTCCGTACCATGGATATAAAGAAAAAGGAAATTTAGCTAAGAAAAATGGTATGTAGGCCAGGCGCAATGGCTCACGCCTGTAATCCCAGCACTTCGGGAAGCCGAGGCGGGCAGATAATCTGAGGTCAGGAGTTCGAGACCAGCCTGACCAACATGGAGAAAACTCGTCTCTACTAAAAATACAGAATTAGTTGGGCATGGTGGCGCATGCCTGTAATCCCAGTTACTCAGGAAGGCTGAGGCAGGAGAATCGCTTGAACCTGGGAGGAGGAGGTTGTGGTGAGCCGAGATCCTGCCATTGCACTCCAGCCTGGGCAATAAGAGCAAAACTCCGTCTCAAAAAAAAAAAAAGAAAGAAAAGAAAATTATTTGTTGAAAAGTACTTGAAGACTTTTAGATTGTGAAGTCATTATCTGATTTATGGCACACGATTTTAAAAAATTAGCCACCCTCCAAAGCACATTCATTCCTGTGCAATTCAAAATGTCAAAATACATGCACATGTAGAAAATCTTATTTACAAAAATGGAAAACTTCCTTGAATATTTGTTGGAGTCTTCTGTTTTTTTAAAAAAAAGATAAGCTTGGGATCACTTATATTCTAGTCAATGCATATGCTGGTCATCTCAGTCCTCATTTCAGTATCTCATGACATAGACATATAATGTCCTCATGCCTGTTTTTCACTGTCTGACATGCAACATGCCATTGCTCTTCTCCTTTTCCCATCAAAGTGAATCATGTATGTGTTCCATTCTTTAGACACCTATTAGATGATTAACTGGCAGATCTGTAAATTGGTTTTTTGCATATACTGTATTTCATCTATTTTAAGATACATATTGTTTTTCTACATGTTAATGTCTCTGAAATAAGGCTGCATCCTAAAATTCTATGGCATCTTTTCATCAATTAAGTGTGACTTGTTTGTCATTTTCTACACAGTGAAATTTGATCATCGTTGTTTATATGATCATCACAGCAATGTGTTATATGCTTTTTAGGTACTGTATTACATGCATTGAGTTTAAAATGTCTCCAGAGAAACTATAACGTGATTCCTCATTGAAGCAAAAGTTGTTATACATACAAGGTGGTGCAGAACAAGAGCAGGGACATGAATTTGATGTTAGTGACTGTGGTAAACAGCGTAATATCCCTCTTCCCCCAAAGATGTCCACATAGCCATCCTGGGAACCTGTAAATATGTTATCTTACCTGGGGAAGGAGAATTAAAATTGCTAATCAGATGGCTTTAAAATAGGGAGATTTTCCTGGATTGTTTGGGTGGGCCCAATGCAATCATGTCACCAGAGTCCTTAAAGGTGGGAGAGGAAAGCAGGGGAGGAGTCAGAGTCGTGGGAGATGTGACTACAAAAGAGAGAATCAGAGAGATGGCAGTGTGAATACATGGCCTGACATTGCTGGTTTTGAATAGAACCATGAGCCATGGAATGTGGACAGCCTCTAAAAGTCGGAAAAGGCAGGGAAACGGATTCTCTCGTAGAGCCTCGCGAAGGAATGCGACTCTGCTGACAACTTTATTTTAGCCCTTTGGGACCCATATAGGACGTCTGACTTCCACAACTATAAGACAGTAAGTTTGTGTTGTTTCTGACCACTAGTTTGGCAGTAATTTGTTACAGCAGCAGTAGAACGGTAATACAGTTATATTAGTGATTAGTGGAGAAAAGACTAACTCCTAATTTTCTTGCAAAGAATAAACCAAATATTTTATAAAACTAAAAGTAAAATTACCTACATGTACATGAACTTGCATTATATACCATTAAATTCTTACAGACATATGTGGAAAATGATTATTTACCATACAACTAGTAATGCAACTAAAGGCAGAAGACAGAAGAAATCACCAAGACTTTCGGATCTGATAAAAGAAATCTCAAAGCAAGAAGAGACGGGTGTGACCAATTCAAATAACACACAGAGCTATCATTAAGGTATTGAGTCACAGTATAATTTAAAATATTTGTTCTTTCTTAGGGATACACAAAATAATGGTGCGTCTTACAACTGATGTCACCTTTCATTCAATGAAATATGTTAATATTAATTAGTTTTTATATCATAAGAGTATGTCAAGGAGCTGAGAGTCTGAAGGACCCAAGATAGCCAAAATACACAGGGCAAAGTACTGGAGAAGAGAGAATATCCGTGGAGTTCTAATAAATGCCAGGAACATGAGAAGTTTGAAATCACATGCAAACACATGACTACTATAGATATTCATGAGTACCCAAAGAAGCCAAGCCTGTATAAGCCAACCCGCAAGGCTGCCTTCTTCACACGAAGAGAGAACTCCAGAGTATTCAGAGTACTGATTGGATGACAGGATCATATGTGTAAGGAAACTACCAGAGACAGAGAAAAGAATCATCAGAGAAGAGTATAGGGAACAGTACCTAGCACTCACACGGGACCAGAAACAATGACTTTTTCCACAAGTTACACTGGAAAACCTCATAGTTCATGGGGCATTGGATAGAGTACTCAGAAGGGTCTGGACTCATTAGTTGTGAATAAGCAGTGCTAAACTTATCACAGTTTTGATTCTGCCTAATATTTCTTAAAAGCAAAGCCTGAAAGGATCAAACCATTTCTAAGCAAATTTACTGTGGCCCAGAACAAAACTCAAAAATATTTATAGAAATATATATAAATCAATCAATCTCTCTATCTATCCAGCATCTATCTATCTATTGCATCAACAAGGTAAAATTCACAAATTTCTATTCATAAAAGAAATAAGAAAGTGCAACTAATAATGAGGAGAAAATTAAACGACTGAAATTAACCTAGATGATATCAGATAAGGACATTAAATGAGTTATTATAATTATATTAAACATGTGCATAAAGGTAAGCAGAGACATAAAAGATAGTTAAACAGATTCAAATAAAACATCTCCAAATGAAAACCACAATTTATGTGATAAAAAAATTCCCTGCTAGGAGTTAATGGCAGACTATGTATTGAAGATAAAAAGATTAATGAACTTGAAGACGTAGCAATAAAAACTTCCCAAAATGCAGCAAAGCAATAAAAAAGAATCCAGAGAAAGAGAAGAACGGATCATTAGTGAGCTCTGAAATAACTTCAAGGAACCTAATACATATGCAATTCATGCCCCAGAGGAGAGGACGGAAAAGATATTTGAAGAAATAATGGCCAAAAAAATAAATTACAAATTTGATGAAAACTGTAAACCCAGAGATCGAAGAAGTTCAATGAACCTCAAGCATGACAACACAAGAAAAGTACAACAAAGCACATCAAAATCAAATTGCTTAAAACTAGCAATGAAGAGAAAAATCTTAAAAGTAGCCAGGAGTTAATGAACAAACTTGGAGAGCTAATGCTATCTTACTTTGAGATTCATTATATACTTATAGAGCAATGTAATTGTAGCCTAAAAATAGGCAAATAAATCAACAGAACAGAGTAGCAAGTTCAGAAAGAGATCCACAAGTGCATGGACAACTGATTTTTGACAAAGGTACGCAGGCAAGTCAATGGAAAAAGGACAGTCTTTTCAACAAATGTTACTGCACAATTTGATATCAATATGCAAGAAAATAAACTGTGATCCATACCTTGCACCATATATAAAATTTAATTCAAAATGGGTCACTGGACTCAACTATACAATCTAAAATAGCACTTGTAGAGAAAGGGGCAACAGTCTATGGCAGTAGGCTGACTTTCTGTTTTTGTAAATAAAGTTTTTTTTGAAAAACAACTCTACTCATTTGTTTGCATATTGTCTGTAAGCGTTTCCATGTTACAACAGGGTTGAGTAGTTGTATTTCTAGGACAATTGAAAGAGAACAAGACAGAGAAACAGATTATGCTTTATAGTAACTGGCATTGCCATAACCTTTACAGGGGGTCTTAAATTACTGCTTTTGGAAGAAAGTGGCATAAAGTATTTAGCTTGCTGATTATTCTCAAAGAAATACTTCTAGTCTAAATCATTACCATGTGTAGTCTTTGTATCCCCATTCTTTTAAGTTACATAATTAGAAATTAATCAGTCTTTGATTTTATTTTATCACTGTGGTTTTCCTGTACAGGGGTTTTAAGACTTACAAGTCTGGAAATCATATAATTTGGTGGTACTTTAGAGGGTGTGTAAGGGGCTCAGAAGTCCTCTCTCCTCACAAATTTGTCACCTATGACAGGTACATAAACTTCTACCATCACTTCTGTCCCACAGTTACTTAAAATTTTGGCCCTTTTTATATGTTATTACAAATGGCTTATTTATAAGAGCATGCTGCGAATGGAGGATATATAAAACATGAAGTCAACTTTCACCTGGTAGGGACAAAAGGGTAGTGCATCCCTGAAGATGGAAAAGAACATCAAAGATGAGTCTAACTTTTACAATTTTGTTGAGGCTGCCCCTGGTGACACCCCACTGAAATATATTAAAGCAAACAATTCCAGTTGCAAGTGCATTTCAGCACAAAACATATATAGTAGGACCACTACCATTGAGTTTCTCTCCTTCAGTTTATAGGGTGCTGATATCACCACAAATTAAAAATAACCAAATAGAAATCACTTTTCTTGCTTTCTATTTTGCCAGAACACCCAGATGCAAAATCAAATATTCAATCTCCCATTTGGGTATTTTGTCTCTGTGATGTAAAGTATACAAATGCTTCCAAAGTGTTGAACTATTGATGACTTTTTTCATCTTTCCTTTACAATGTTTTGATACTGGCAATGCAAGTGCCGTATCCAATTAGAAGTTTTACTCCTCGATAAACTGCTCAATTGCATCAATAGCCACCTCCACTTCTTTGAGTTCTGTTCATCTACTGACAACTTACTTTAATGGCGAAAAGTGTGGACAATGTGGGTACACTGATAGAGTCCAAATCCCTTTTCAGCTGCTTACTAGCTGTGTCACCTTAAGGGAGTTATATAGCTTTTCCTTGCCTATTTCTGCATCTGCAAAATGAAGATAATAAGCATAACTACCAGAATGGTTGCCGAAATTAACTCAGATAAATGTAAAGTGCCAGGCATATAATGAATGTTCAATAAATATTATCTTTTTGTTATTCCTCTTAGTAAAGCATTCATTGATGTCATAGAGCTACCTTGGAACCGGGGAGGGAATAACCCTGGGGGCTCCTAGGTCCTCAGTCTTTTCTTCCATTTGTTAAAACAGATCTAGAGTGACCTGAATGGTGCAAATGCCAAGCCAAATCAGTGGTGGGTGTGCAGGATCTTGCAATACCCTTCAAGCACACACAGACCTGCCTGGGCATGTGATCCCATTCTTTCCCATGTGTTTACAATGTGAGCAAGGCAGGGGTCTTCTTTCATTTTGTTATAAGTAGCTACATGATTATAAAAAGGGATAATAGCCATTGCTAATCTTCCCTATTCAATGCCAGAGGAATTTCCTCTTATTAAGGACCTTTGTCTTGGAATTTGGATTTAGAATTTTATAACCTCAATGGAAAAGAGGAAGGAAAATAAGCTATTTAGTGTTGTACATTCCAGTCTGAAATAATTGTCCTTTAGATGTGCACTCTATGGACGCAGCTGTTGATTAGGGAGGTTACTTTTGTTCAGAGGTGATTCAGCCCTTAGCCAAACTATGAAGGATGCAATGTTGATCCCTCGAGTTCCCCCTGCCTCCCTTTTGAGTGTTCTTTGGCCCCTGTGTAATGCCTTAGCCCCAGGTGTCCAGTGCATTCTTGATGGTTGGGATCTTCCTTCCCAACAACGAAGGAAAGAGATCTGATAAATTATTTCACAATAATGTGTCAGATACCTAATCTGTTACTTCTCTGAGAGAAACTTTCAAAGACACTGCTTATAAAGGAGAAATCCTTATTTGTGGGCATTGCACCATAAGGAGTCTCAGGGAAGGAAGGGATGCAGACAGAGATTAGGATATTCTGATCTTTATATCCCAACTAGCTATTATATTGGGGTCTAAGGCCAAACCTACCTTAAGCACTTATCAAGAGGTAGTGGTCACAAAGTTAAACTTTTAAAAAATCAATAATTAAAAGTACCATTCCGGGCCGGGCGCGGTGGCTCAAGCCTGT
>NW_016822192.1:53103-55586 GCF_001698545.2 Rhinopithecus bieti | reverse complement strand
AGCAAGGATACCAGGTTACATGTATGTACTTTTCATAATAGATTCATGCTTTATGGTAAATTTTCTGCTATGAAGAGGACGTAATCAATCTCATTTTACTAAAAGGGTCATTCGAAAGGCAGTTCATATATTTGCAAAGTGAAGGTATCTAATTATCATTATCTGTGAAATTGTTTTCTCTAAAAATTCTTTGAGATGTTCAGACATAAGATTCAGCAAAATTTCTAACATATAGCCTTGGAAAATTATATAGACACTTTTTCTAAAATGTCACCGGTCAAATAATACCCATTGACTGCAAGTATAACTCAATTTAGTACCCTGCATAATACTACCTTCAAAGCATGTATATGGTACATCAAAATCTTACTCATACAGGAGCTATAAAACATATCCCTTATAAATCCTTCTTCCCCGACTGTAGATCTTAACTTACCATGGCAATTCCCATAACTCAGTATTATTTGAAATTCCGAAGACACCGTCTGAGAGCAGAAAATTTTGTCTGTTTACCAAGTATACATGTTACCTATTTGGGGAATTGCAGAATATGGTTACTTTAATATCTTCCACCTCTTTTGACTCTGAAGTGTTTATATCTTGCACTAAGAATGTACTTTCATAGTAGATATTGGGATAATATAAAAAATACATTAAAAAATTGTAAGATGTGTTAGGTTGTTTGTTCAGCCAAATTTTATAAATTGTAAGTATGGGACTATGAATGTTGTTGATAAGCTAAATGATCATTATAGTCAATAACTGTCACCATTTTTCATCATATTGTCTGATCATATCATTGCAAAAATTAACACATGCCTGATTTATATGGAATTTATAAATATTCATGTATACTTATATATCAGAAACTGTCACAGAACTAGCACCATATCAACGTTAGCTTTTAACTTGGGAATGCAGTAGACCATTGGTCTATGCACCCAATTCATCAAACTCAGTATTTTATTCATATTTGAAAGATGTATTTATACAATTTTAACGCATTTTGTTTGGGGATTTGGAAATAACTAAGGACAGATGTGGTAGCTCATGCCTATAATCCCAACACTTTTGGGAGACTGAAGAGGAAGGATTGCTTGAGCCCAGGGATTCAAGACCAGCCTGCACAACATGGCAAGATCCAGTCTCTACCAAAAATAAAAAAAATACAAAATTAGGCATGGTTGCCTGCACCTGTGGTCCTAGCTACTCGGAAGACTGAAGAGGCAGGATCACTTGAACCCAGGAGGTCAAGGCTGCAGTGAGCCATGTTCATGCCTGGGCAACAGGGAGAGATCCTGTCTCCAAAAAAGGAGACAGGACAAGGACATCAGTTAAATCTGATCCCCTTGGAAAATTGAGATTGAAAGATGATTGCAGTTGTTAAATTTCTGGGTTTTTTTTTTTTTAAAGAATAAATATTAAATTTTATGCCGTATCTGTCTTTGTTCAGTTCAAGAGCCAGAAAAGTAAGGTATTTTATTTTACTTTACTTTTCTACTCTATTAAAGAAATACTTGCTTTATAAACTAGTCACCAAAAACCAAGTTTAAAAGGATTAGAATGTGTCAGATGTGGAAAATTTCAGATAATCCCAGTTCTGCCACTTGCTAATCGAAGTGACATTAGCCTTACCTAAGTGGCATGAGGCCACTTTAAATTTCAATTTCCACATCTGTAAAATGATGATATTTGTTCCTTATTTGATGTTGTATAGTAAGCATTCAACAAATGTCACCTATTATTTTTGTTGTTATTATTACATAATTATATCAAAATTTGAATAAAAGAAACCAGGCCTGACAGTTGGCTTATACAGGCTTGACTGCTTTTAGCATTCATAAGTATATTTAGTACTCACGTGTTTTCTTGTGATTTCAACCTTTTCATGTTCCTGAAATTCTTTAGAATCCCATGACAGTTTTGTTTCTCAGATAGGTGTTCCAATATTTCACTGAAATACTGTATCTGATTAGCATGAGGAAGAAAATAAACTTTTCTCTGAGGAATGTGAGCCCCTTTTACTTATCAGACCCAGAGAGCCATTGAAATGTCACAGCAATGTCTTACATCACCCCTGCCTTAGCACCCCACCACTTAAGCTAAGTAATCATTTCAAAGCCACCTGCTATAAGTACGCTAGAGTGAGTGTTGCTGCAAATGCCTTATAAATTAACCTAACTATGACCCAGGCTGGACACCATAGCTCATATCCTATGGTTCAACGGTGCATAGGCAATCACAAATAAATGTTATTTCTGTAAACCAATGAGAATTCTAGAAAACAACTTTTGCGATTGCCCCTCTTCTGATTCACCCCTTTATCTTTAAAACTGGAACCTTTCCTTTGTTCTCTGGACCACTTCCCAGTGTTTCCCGGGCTACCATCCTCAACTTGAGGCCAAATAAAATCTCTATATTAATTTGCCATGGTGTCTTCCTCCCTCCCTCCCTCCCTCCCTCCCTCCCTTCCTTCCTTCCTT
>NW_016822192.1:46812-49995 GCF_001698545.2 Rhinopithecus bieti | reverse complement strand
TCTTTGACAAGCCTCACAAAAACGAGCAATGGGGAAAGGATTCCCTATTTAATAAATGGTGCTGGGAAAACCAGCTATCCATATGTAGAAAACTGAAACTGGATCCCTTCCTTACACCTTATACAAAAATTAACTCAAGATGGATTAGAGACTTAAATGTTAGACCTAAAACCATAAAAACCCTAGAAGAAAACCTAGGCAATACCATTCAGGACATAGGCATGGGCGAGGACTTTATGACTAAAACACCAAAAGCAATGGCAACAAAAGCCAAAATAGACAAATGGGATCTAATAAAACTAAAGAGCTTCTGCATAGCAAAAGAAACTACTATCAGAGTGAACAGGCAACCTACAGAATGGGAGAAAATTTTTGCAGTCTACCCATCTGACAAAGGGCTAATATCCAGAATCTACAAAGAACTTAAACAAATTTACAAGAAAAACCAAATAACACCATCAAAAAGTGGGCAAAGGATATGAACAGACACTTCTCAAAAGAAGACATGTATGCAACCAACAGGCACATGAAAAAATGCTCATCATCACTGGTCATCAGAGAAATGCACATCAAAACCACAATGAGATACCATCTCACACCAGTTAGAATGGCGATCATTAAAAAGTCAGGAAACAACAGATGCTGGAGAGAATGTGGAGAAATAGGAACGCTTTTACACTGTTGGTGGGAGAGTAAATTAGTTCAACCATTGTGGAAGACAGTGTGGTGATTCCTCAAGGATCTAGAACTAGAAATACCATTTGACCCAGCGATCCCATTACTGGGTATATACCCAAAGGATTATAAATCATGCTACTACAAAGACACATGCACATGTATGTTTATTGCAGCATTATTCACAATATCAAAGGCTTACCTAGTTGCTAGTGAGAACAACATCTTTATTTCTTTTTACTCATTCACAATTTAAAGATAGGTTATTTGTAGATAGCCTTTATAAGGTTAAGGAGGTTTCCTTTTATGACTAGTTTGTTGAGTGTTTTTATTATGAAATGTCATTAAATTTTTCACAGGCCTTTTTGGCGTCTTTTGAAAAACAGTATATAGTTTTTGTCCTTTATTGTATCAATGTGGTTGTACAACACTGTTTGATTTTAGTCAATCCCAAATTCCTGAAATAAATCTCACTGGGTCATGGTACATAATCCTTTTTATATGTTGCCTGATTTGGTTCCTAGTATTGTTGACTATAATTGCATTTATAGCCCTAAGGTATATTAGCCTGTACTTTTCTTGTGATATATTTTCTGGTTTTGGCATCAGAGTAATATTGGCCACATAGAATGAGTTAGAAAGGGTTCTTTTTCCTCTATTACTTATAAAAATATGTGAGGATTTCTGTTCATTCTTTTTTTAATGTTTGCTCGAATTCATCAGTAAAAGCAGCTGGACCTGGATTTTCTTCGTGAGAAGTGTTTTTGTTACTAATTCCATCTCTTTATTTCTTATAAGCCTTTTCATATCTTTTATTTCTTTCTGAATCAGTTTCAGAAGTTTGCATCTTTCTGAAAATGTGTCCATTTTTTCCAGGGCATCTAAATTTTTGGTGTATAATTGTTCCTAGTATTCTTTTATTACAATTTTTTTCTGTCATGTTGGTAATGACATCTTCCCTTACATTCCTCATTTTAGTAATTTGAGTTGCCTTTTACATGATCAATTTGCTCGAGTTTTTAATTTCCTTTATCTTTTCAAAGAATCAACTTTCAGTTTCGTTGATTTCTCTTTTCTGTACTCTCAACTTTGTTTATTTATGTTCTAATCTTTTCATTTATTTCCTTTTGCTTGTTTTGTATTTAGCATGTTCTTCTTTTCTTAATTTTTTAAGGTGAAGTGTTAATTGATATGAGAGCTCTCTTCTTTTTTTAATATAGGCATTTAATAGCTACAGATTTCACTCTAAGCACTGCTTTAGCTGTGTGCATAGTATGTTATGTTTTCATTTCCTTCTACTCAAAGTTTTTCCTAATTTCCTCTGTGATTTCTTGCTTTCCTGTTGGTTACTTAGGAGTGTGTTGTTTAATTTTCACATACTTGTGAATTTCCCAAATGTCCTTCTGTTATTGATTTCTCAATTTCATTCTATTTTGGCTGGAGAACATACTTTGCATTATTTCAATACTTTTAAATTTGCTAAGACTTGTTTTATGGCCTAGCATAAGTGTTATTCAGGATGAAGTTATACAAGAGCTTAAGAATCATATGTATTTTGCTATTTTGAGTATAGTATTCTATATATGTGTTTGGTCTAGTTTATTTATAGTGTTGTTCAAATCTTATTTTTTTCTTGTTAGTCTTGGGTCTAGTTGTCCTTTCCATTATTTAAAGCAGCTGTTGGAGTCTCCGATAATTATTGTTCAATTGCCAACGTTTCCCTTCAATTCAGACAGATTTTGCTTCCTGTATTTTGGGCTTTGTTGCTATCTGCATGTATATTTGTAATTGTTATGGTTTTCTAATGGACTTATCTCTTTATCACTATAGAATATCTTTCTTTTTCTCTAGAAATATTCTTTGTGCTGCAGTCTATTTAGTTCAATAGTAATATAGCTACTCCAGCTCTGTTTTGGTTACTGTTGCATTATATATATTTTCCATATTTTTGCTTTAAATTCATATGTGTTTTTAAATCTAAAGCGTGTCTCTAGTAGATAGCCTACAGTATGATCCTGATTTATATTTTACGTATTCTGTTAATCTGTACCGTTGAAGTATCCATTCTGCTATTTGTTTTCCACATGTCTTACCTCTTTTTGTTTCCTCTATTTCTGTGTTATTGCCTTAGGATTTTGGCATTTTTTAAATTTTATTTTATTATCAATTGAAAATTTATTAATTGTATATATTTATGTTTATGGAGTAGCCTTGCTTTGTGTAAAATAGACATTTTCAAGTGTACCATTTTAATTTCCTTTTATTTCTTTTACCATTCTTTTAGTCATTTTCTTAATGGTTCCCCTTGTGATGACAGTTAATAACATACCTTAAAAAGAACTTGTTTAGATTAATACCAACTTACTTTCATCAGTATCCAAAAGTGTTGCTCTAATCCAACTTTTTTTTTTCACCCTTCTTTGTATTATTATTTATTGACATAAAAACTATATTGTACCTTGGAAGCCTACTAATAGTTTTATAATTATTGTTTTATGTAGTTGTCTT
>NW_016822192.1:38748-43711 GCF_001698545.2 Rhinopithecus bieti | reverse complement strand
TGTTATATCAAAAGTATAGTCTCATTTAATTTTATTTTCAGAAAAGGTTTGCTGCCTCCATAGACAGCATGTCTTTGGGAAATACAATTCCATGAGAATTTTGGTAGCGATAGTTCTCATTTCACTCCCTCCCCACAGTACACACTCACATTTATTCTTCCTTTCTGGATATTAGCCAACAAGGCTAATTTTATTGCAAGGCCCTGTGGCATATTAGGTACTTCTATTTCAAATGATATAGACAGTTACAGAATGTTTATCATAGTCTACTGAAGTCTGAATGATACATATTACAAATACAGTTGTTACACATTCAGCATTCTTCAGACCAGATGGGTCTGACATGGAGGATCCCAGAAAGTTAGAAAGATCACCATTCTCAGATTTATTTCAGTTTGTGTCTTTTCCAAGGAAATTTCAATTTAGTATCTTTGAAAGTAACCCAAGAGTAACTCTCATGTTTGGTCTCCAAGTGAGGTGTTCCAATCTCACATTTTATAATACTAATTTCCTAAATAATTAGCACTGGGGATGGTCATTACATTTTCAAGTGATGCCTGTAGATTTAAAATTAGGGTTTTAAAATCTGTCTATTCCAGAGTCTGAATACCTTGGCATTTGGAGCAACATGAAAGAAACACTCTCTTGCCTGTAGCAAACAGATTTTTCAGCTCAGGTTCTGCATCTCTTGCCCTTTCGGTAGTTTACTGAGCTGTTCCAAGTTTACCACTGGTTAAATGGAGTACAAGAAAATAGCATTCATTAAAGCTTGCTTAATCCAAGGAAAGTTGGCCTGAGAATTATCTTTAATAGAGCCATTGTTGTACTTCAAATTACATTTAAATTACTCTAAAATGGACATTCAAATGTAAAATGTAAAAAGCACAAGTGTCACAGAAACACTTCTTGGGATCTTTGGGGAGTTACTTAAACCCATAATGCCTCTCTCAACTGCATGAAAGGTACAATGATAAAAAAAATCTCAAGCTCTTGGTTACTTATGAAGGGCTTTACTATGTGGCTGGGGGGTTGACAGACTAAATGTACATTGTTTGAAATTGTGTATATTTTTCTATGATTTTTAGTAGTTACCCATGAAAACAATGCCGTTTAAATATCATTACGCTTGGCTATTGATGCAATAGTAATTTTCAAAGAAGAGTATTATCCTGCACATCTGGATGATATTTTTCATTGTCCAATGACTGGGATACCATATTAGCAGCTAGTGACTTAGCCAGAGATACCAAAAAGTCCCACGTAACAAAGACTTGTCACACTCAAAATTTTAATATGGTTCTCCTTAAGAAACAGTGAGAAATGGAATTGCACTCTAGTCATAATAGGCAATATCCTATGATGATGATGCACTTTTTCATAATTGCATTCCTCAAGATGAAATCCATTGCAACATGTGCTGCATTATGGCTCACTTCACGCTTAAGAACAAACATGAGGATTTCAGAGCTGAATCAACGTTAGACTCTTAAAAAACAATTGTATCATGTAGGTATCTACTTTGTAGCTCCATCTTAAAAGCTATGGATGGCCTTTGTAGAAATTTACTACTTGCCTATGGAAAGGACTCTATGATTAAGTTAGGAATTAGGTCTAAGATGGAACAAGTGTGACCATTTAACATTTAAGTCTAGTTGCATTTTTCTGCATTGATGCAGGCAGACCTTTCTTTGTCTCGATCTAGGAAAGATTAACTGAGATCCTGACAGTTTTAAATGTCTGAAAAAAAACATGTAAAATGTATTCTCCGTGAGGGCTGCTAGCAGTGAGGTTTCTTCTACATTACATAACAAGACCACCTTTGCCAGACAGACCTCTTCTTCTCCCCTTCCCATAACCTGTCTTGCCACTATCACCTGATTTACCAGCATAACTGTTCTGAGCCCGTATTTTTTTTTCTCTAACCTCAAGATGGTGTTTAAGCTTCTGTATCCCATTGCAGATTTGGTGTAATTACTTTGTGATTCTTCCATGTACATGTTAATAAATTGGTATGCCTTCCTTCCTATTAATATGCCTTTCTAAAAATTTTATTTATAAAGACAGGGTCTCACTATGTTCCCCAGACTATTACAGTGACTATTCATGGCTACCATCCCACCACTGATTAGTAAGGGTGTTTTAATCTGCTCCACTTACAACCTGGGCCAGTTCATCCCTCCCTAGGTGACCTGATGGTTCCCTACTCCCTGGCAATTACGATATTGATGGCAAACTTAGTGCAGACACTCTATCAGCACAGTGTACTACAGCCTGTAACTGGACACAAGTGATTCTCCTGCCTTGGTCTCTGGAGTAGCTGGGACTATAAGCATGCCCACTGTGCCTGGCTAATCTGCCTTTTGTCAGTTGATATTTCAGTGAACCTTCAGAGAGTGAAGGGGATGTTTTCCTTCCCCATATAGGGGTTAGGAGTTCAATATATGAATTTGGGATTATGAAAGAAAAATAAAATCTTGGGACCCCAAACACACTGAGCCAAAGGGAAAAGTCAAGCTTGGGAACTGAGTCATAGAAAATTGCCTTCCATTTTATTCCTACAAAATTGAAGACCACATACTTCCCCAGTAGGCCTCCCTGACAATTTGCTCACAAGGAAATTCCTCATAGGGCCCAAGATATTTAACCTAAAACGGTTCTGTTGAATTTCACGCTGACAAGGTAATTAACAGTTTATCTTCACAGGGACGGGACAAAGACAAGACCATCATGGATAAAGACAAGAGCAGATTTTAGTATATGTGCTCCCATTTGAGACCAGCCTGGCCAACATGGTGAAACCCCGTCTCTACTGAAAATACAAAAATTAGCCAGGCCTGGTGGTATGCCCCTGTGATCTCAGCTACTCAGGAGGCTGAGGCAGGAGAATTACTTGAACCTGGGAGGCGGAGGTTGCAGTGAGCTGAGATTGCGCCACTGCACTCCAACCTCGGTGACAGAGCGAGACTCCATCTCAAAATAAATAAATAATAAAATAAAAATAAATAAATGAAATAAAGACAAGACCAGAAGTCATACTCCACCCAACCAAGACAAATGGGCATTAATGCAGATTCACTGAGCACAAGCCAATGCATAATTGACTGTTCTTCTATCCCCTCCTTTTATATATAAAATGTAGATTCAGTGAACACTGACGAAAGCCTCAAAAGAATGGAACCACTTGTCTCTTTATCTACCCTATCCCAACATTTTGTTTCTTTCTTGGTTCTACTGCCCACTCTTTCCCCTTGAAATACTGGAGTCCCCAAGCCCCTTTGAAATAAAAGCACAAATCACAGATGTTCCTGTGTGTTTTGTTTCTTTTCCCTGAGCCCATCCTCAACCTTGGCAAAATAAACCTTGAAATAGATTGAAACCTGTTTCAGATACTTCTGGGTTTACAAATTGGCAACTACAAGAGGAATTCTGAATGGAGGTGGCCCTTAACATGTGGCAAATCTCCTATCCGTGCCTGGTACTGGTTGGGCTATCTTTATCACTCAAACCAATAAGGCAATTTGCTGAGGTCTGGAAGCTTCCCCAGCTCCGGAGAACACCTGATCTCACAAATTTTAGGTGAGATTTAAGGCTTATTTTGCTGTACAGCTCATTTCTGGAGTTCTGCTTTCTTCCCACTAGAAAGGCAAATTTTTCCTGCTTTCATGATGATGGGGAGCAGTTAACTACTTCCTGGAGTTCTGCTCACTTCCAACAAGGAAAGCGCTTTTTTCTTGCTTTTAAAATGGTAGAGAGCAATCTGCAGCCTGGGCCCCACTCCTAGGTAAATAGGTGAGTTGGGATTTTATCTTAAAAATTCTCTTTAATGATTAAAATATAAGGTTGACAACCAGCTGGTCTTAACTTCTTACAATTAGAATGCTCATTCATTGTATAAATCTTGCAGTTGCTTACTTGATTTTTTGTTTGTTTGTTTTTGCTACTGTTTTGATCTCTTCTCCCATTGGATTTAACCAACTCTAAACTCCTCTAGTGTATGAGTGTGGAATTTCCACTCCAAAGAGAAAAAGCCCTTGCTCCCCTTAGCCTTTCAGGGCATTCCCAGGTTACTAAGAATCACATGCGGGTGTCTGGGAGGAATGCTCCCAGTGATGCACAGCAGCTCTGACTAGGTTACCCCTCTGAAAAACATACTTATAGTCTAATCTCAGCTGACAGGTACATATAAGGTACCAACCCCTTCCACACTTTGAACCTTGGATGCGCTGTGTCAGGAGGCCATAATACAGTGGGACCAAACTGGCTCATGGAATAATGGCCCTGAAAATGTAGGTCCACAAGACACACTTCTTGGTCAAATCTGAAAGAGAGTTCAAAATTAAGGAGATCAAGGCCTTTGAATTGGTTGTCCCTCAAACCCTCGGGTCTTAAAGCTTGAAACTTACATTTGTTTTATCTAAGTTCCTTCCTCAGGAAAGGACCCTCAGACCTCTCAAAAAGTGTCAAAGAACTGAAACTTCACCAGATCACCGCATCTAGACAATGAGATGACAGACCTCTCATCTGTCATGATTGCTTCCTTACTCCTCATTAATTCCTGTTTTCCTAACCAAGAAGACCTGCTTCTTGTTGACCAACTCCTCTCACTTTACCCCTCCCTAATTCCTATTTTCACACATATAGTTACATTTCTTCCTTGCCATATAAACCCTTAATTTTAGTCAGGGAGATTGACTTAAGACTGATCTCTCATCTCCTCAGCTACAGCACCTGATTAAAGCCTTCTTCCTTGGAAATATTCATTGCCTTGGTGAATGGCTTTCTGTGCAGCAAGCAGCAGGATCTAGACCGAACCTCTGGTGTTTCCGTAACAGATTTTTGTTCCCCGATCAAAAACGCATTGCTCGTGGCTCAGCTGTCAGAGGCCAAGAGAGTTTTTTTTTTTTTTTTTTTTTTTTTTTGAGAGGGGGTTGGGCCGTTTGCCCCAGGCGGGGGGGGGGGGGCC
>NW_016822192.1:34098-38392 GCF_001698545.2 Rhinopithecus bieti | reverse complement strand
GCTCACTGCAAGCTCCGCCTCCCGGGTTTACGCCATTCTCCTGCCTCAGCCTCCCGAGTAGCTGGGACTACAGGCGCCCACCACCTCGCCCGGCTAGTTTCTTGTATTTTTTAGTAGAGACGGGGTTTCACCATGTTAGCCAGGATGGTCTCCATCTCCTGACCTCGTGATCCGCCTGTCTCGGCCTCCCAAAGTGCTGGGATTACAGGCTTGAGCTACCGCGCCCGGCCAAACCAAGAGAGTTTCTAAGCAGTTGCCTACCCATTTTTGGCCAGAGGTGAGGTTTGGTCTCTCTCTCTTTGGCCCTGCCACTTCAAACTCCAACCATTTTCCTGATTGCGTAGGAAAAACAGCCTTTGAAATTCAACATCTGTGTCTAAATGGTTGAGTGTCTTTTGTGCCTACCAGACATGGGATGTGCTCCACTCAATTTGAGGACTTCTGAAGGAATTTCCATTTTCAGGTTGAAAAAGCCCAACCAACTGAGAGAGGATAAAGTACCTCAACTGTTTCAGGTTGAACACTCTTGGGGCTTCTTAGTTGCTACCGCAGTAGTTAGATTATATTTGAGTACCTAGATTGTATTTTGATAAGTGTGTGCGTCTCTCTCTCTCTCTCTCTCTCTCTCTGTGTGTGTGTGTATTGATATAGCCATGGGAAATTAAAATTCAATCCCAGAATGCAGCCCACTCTGTTGCATTCTTCAAAATTGGTCTGAATATAGTTATAATCCAATGGAACAGAATAAAATATTTTTGGTAGTACAGTTTGGCCCCTATATTCTTTGTAATCTGGAGAAGTATGGCTCCTCAATGGGTCCTTATACTTTAATACGATCTTAAAACTAGATTAATTTTGCTATTGAATGGGGAAGAGGGATGAAATTCCTTGTATCCAGGCTTTTATGTTACTTTATCAGAGCAAACCTAATCAAGTTAAATGTAAAATGTTGATGCAATGGACAGAGACTTTTAAGAAAGGTGGTGGGCCAGGCGTGGTGGCTCACGCCCGTAATCCCAGCACTTTGGGAGGCCAAGACGGGCAGATCACGAGGTCAGGAGATGGAGACCATCCTGGCTAACATGGTGAAACCCCGTCTCTACTAAAAATACAAAAAATTAGCCAGGCGTGGTGGCAGGCACCTGTAGTCCCAGCTACTCGGGAGGCTGAGGCAGGAGAATGTCATGAACTCAGGAGGTGGAGCTTGCAGTGAGCCGAGATCTCACCACTGCACTCCAGTCTGGAGGACAGAGCGAGACTGTCTAAAAAAAAAAAAAAAAAAAAGAAGGTGGTGAGTCTGCACTTTACCAGCAGAAGGGAGCTCTCTCTTAGATGAGAGAGAGCTGGGCTGCTATAACTTCTGAAACCCCAATTCCACCATCTCCGACCTCTGCCAGCTGCCTTGGAGTCAGCTTCTACCTCTCCAACAGCTCCAACCCCTGAGACTTCTGACCCTCTGAAAAACCCTTTCCTGACTTTTGCTAGTGCTCCTCATCATGAACCTGGGACCCCTACCCTAGTTCCACAGGATCCTCCCTCCCTTTATCTTTTGCTCTCTCATTTTGTCCAGAACATATCTGAGAACTCCAGAGGAATGGTCTCACCCTCTCATACCTGTCAGGGAACACAGTTTAGCCAAGGTTCACCACTACTTCTTGCAGGAAAATTTCTTCTAAGGCAGATCACTATTTGGGGTTTAACTGAAGACGAACAGCCTGCTGGAATGATGTGGGTATGTTGCCCATTCACTATGTCTGACTTACATAACATAATTGGAAGCAGAACAACCCAGCTTATAGGGATGACCCAAAAAGTATAACTTACCTTTTTGAGTCTATTTTCACTACTCATCACCCCACATGGGCTGATGCTCAGAGCCTCCTTAGAGTCTTGTTGAAATCTGAAGAACATCATAGAGTACTAGAAAAGGCTTCGGAGGAGGCTGACCTGTTGCATGCAGAAGATCCTAATAACCAAGTGAGGACTGATGCCAATATGGCAATGCCTCTCCATGACCCCAGATGGAATCCAAATGATTGCAATGAAAGTGAGATCCAACATTTTGGGAATTATTCTGGTGGGGCTCAGAAAGGGAGGCCGTAAAACCAAAAGCTTAAACAAGATTCAGGAAATTGGACAAGGAGTGAATGAGAACCCATTAGCATTTTTGGATACGATTTTGGAGACTTATCAGAAATATACAGATGTATATCCAGACAGTCCTGAGAATTCCAGGTTAATTAATATGACTTTTATAGGGCAGAGGATGCCCAACATTCAATATGAATTTCTGAAGTTAGAGGGCAATCTAATGTTGCCAGTATCTCATTTGATTGATGTGGCATACAAAGTCTTTCTAAGTTGAGAGCAGACTAAGGAACAACAAAAGCAGAAATGAAACTGCAGGAGATGAAATACCAGGCTAAGTTCCCAGCAGCAGCCTTAGCTAAGAGTGCAAAACGTCCTCCTCAGAAAGGGTAAAGGCCACAAGAGAGAAAATCCTTAGAAAGTTCTCCCTTAGGAAAAAAACAAAACAAAACAATGTGCATTGATATGGTTTGGATTTTTGTCCCCACACAAATCTCATGTCGACTTGGAGAAGCGGCCTGATGGGAGGTGACTGGATCATTGTGGTAGATCTCCCCCTTACTGTTCTAATGATAGTGAGTTCTCACTAGAGCTGATGGTTTAAAAGTGTGTGGCACTTACCTCTTCACATTTTCTCTCTCTCCTGCTTCACCATGAGTAAGACATGCTTGCTTCCCCACCACTTACCACCATGATTGTGAGTTTCCTGAGGCCTCTCATAATGCCTCCTGTGAAGTCTGTGGAACTGGGAGTTAATTAAACCTCTTTTCTTCATAAACTACCCAGTCTCAAGTAGTTCTTTATAGCAATGTGAGAATGGACTAATACATGCATACTACACAAAAGAGGGGCAATGGAAAAAATGTTGTCCCAAGCTGAATAGAATGGAGAGCAAAGACCCAGCCTTGCAAATACTTAGATTCAATGGCTCTGACCTGGCGTGACAGGACCTTAAGGCTCTTTCCGTGATTAGTACCACCCACCAGGAACCTAAGGTAGTTGCTAAAGTAGGTGATACATTGGTTGATTTTCCTGATCAACACTCGAGCAACCTACTCAGTTTTAAATATTAAATTGACTGAACTTGGAAGGGAATCTATGATAGTCACTGGAGTGTCTGGAAAACCCTCCCAAAAATATTTTCTTCAGCCTCTAGAATGTATAATAGGAAAGCTTTCTTTGGCCCACAGCTTTCTCTATATGCCAGAATATCCTCTCCCATTACTAGGTTGTGATCTTCTTTCCAAGCTACAGGCCCAGGTGACATTTCAGAATGACTTTCCAGAATGAGCAAGTCCAGAACATGCATGCTTTTTGCAAATGGCCTTAATTGCATCTTTGACTGTTCTTCAGGCTCTGCCCTCTGAAGTCCTCAAGAAGGTAAACCATGAAGTATAGGCCACTGTGTGTCCTGGACAGGATCATACGGCACCAATCCATGTTAAGTTGAAACCAGAAATTACATACCCCCACCCCAATTAAACAGTATCCTCTCAAACCCCAGGCTTGAAAGGGGCTCCAATCTTTGTCACAGTTTTCTTAGATTGTGGGCTTCTCTCACCCTGTTGTTCCCCTTACAATGGTTTAGAAGCCTGGCGTCCAAGAATACCATTTTGTCCAAGATCTAAGAGCGATAAATCAAATAGTAGAAGATAGTCATCCCATAGTAACCAATGCTTACACTTTTCTTATCACCCTCTCTGGGAATTTTGCCTGCTTCTCAGTAATAGACTTGAAGGATGCTTTCTTTTGCATCCTTCTGGCCCCTGACTCCCAGAAATTATTTGCTTTTGAGTGGAAAGATTTGGAATCTCAAGCTAACTGTGTCAGCATTGTTGGACTATGCTTCCCCAGGGATTTAAAAAAAAATCCCCATTTTAGACCAATATCCCTGATTAATATCGATGCAAAAATTCTCAATAAAATACTGGCAAACCGGATTCAGCAGCACATCAAAAAGCTTATCCACCATGATCAAGCGGGCTTCATCCCTGGGATGCAAGGCTGGTTCAACATTCGCAAATCAATAAATGTAATCCAGCATATAAACAGAACCAAAGACAAGAACCACATGATTATCTCAATAGATGCAGAAAAGGCTTTTGACAAAATTCAACAGCCCTTCATGCTAAAAACGCTCAAGAAATTCGGTATTGATGGAACGTACCTCAAAATAATAAGAGCTATTTATGACAAACCCACAGCT
>NW_016822192.1:24075-32229 GCF_001698545.2 Rhinopithecus bieti | reverse complement strand
AAAAAAAAAAAAAAAAAAAAAAGTGAAAAAAAAAAATCCCCAATATTTCTGGAGAAATCTTA
Organism: Rhinopithecus bieti; assembly: GCF_001698545.2. Taxonomy (NCBI): domain Eukaryota; kingdom Metazoa; phylum Chordata; class Mammalia; order Primates; family Cercopithecidae; genus Rhinopithecus; species Rhinopithecus bieti. The sequence goes on along the minus strand of NW_016822192.1, from coordinate 32,167 downwards.
GCCAAAGACTCGAGGGAAACAACCTGCAATAAAGGAACTATTTTGCCATATGTATTATTTGTTATTTATTTTTATTATTGAGACAGGGTCTCACTATGTTGCCCAAGTTGGTCTCAAACTCCTTGGCTCCAGCAATTCTCCTGCCTTGGCCTCCCAGAGCGCTGGAATTACAGGTGTGACGCAATGCACCCAGACATATTTTGCAAACGTAGATGATATCTTTATAGCCAGTGAAACAGAGAGTGACATCCTTCTCCATGCCTTTAAAGTTTTACATTTCCTGGCAGATAATGCGCCCAAAGCTGCTAGGAAAAAAGCATATATATTTCTTCCCACTGTACCTGGGATTCGAACTATTCCAAGGGGCTCACAATCTTTTCTCAGATTAGAGAGATGATAAATTGGGTGGCAGTTCCCACTACCCACAAACAACTGTGTGGCTACCGGATTTTGTCAAATTTAAATCCCTAAATTCAAGTTAAGAGCTAGACCTCTCTTTGAGGCTTTAAAAAAAAATAAGGAGCCCCTTTTTCTCTTTTTTTTTTTTTTTTTTTTTTTTGTCTTTTTTTTGGAAACGGAGTCTTGGTCTGTCACCCAGGCTGGAGTGCAGTGGTGCAATCTCGGCTCACTGCAAGCTCCGCCTCCTGGGTTCACCCCGTTCTCCTCTGCCTCAACCTCCTGAGTAGCTGGGACTACAGGTGCCTGCCACCACGCCCAGCTAATTTTTTGTGTTTGTAGTAGAGACGGGGTTTCACCGTGTTAACCAGGATGGTCTCGATCTCTTGACCTCGTGATCCGCCCGTCTCAGCCTCCCAAAGTGCTGGGATTATAAGCATGAGTCACCACGCCTGGCCAAGGAGCCCCTTTCTAGGAGTGGGGAATGTTAAAAAGTCTTTTTAACCATCAAAGAGAAATTGACGACAGTCCGTGCCCTTAGTCTTCCTGACCTATGCAAACCTTTTGATTATTTTTTGTTCAAGAAAGACAGGGAATTAGACTTGAAGTATTAACTCAAGACCTTGGGACCTTGAAGCATCCTGTGACCTTTTTTCCAAAATAGTTTGACATGGTAGCTAAGGGCTGGCCTACTTCCCTCAGTGTGGTGGCTGCCACTTGTGATATGTTGCAGGAAGCTGAAATGTTCACCTTGGGGCATCCCATGACAGTTAATACTATGCATTATGTGTTACCGTACTCCAGAAGAAAGTGGGCTATTGGTTGACTGCAGGCCAACTGGGAAAGTACCAAGCCATGCTTCTAGATAACCCAAATGTAATTCTTATGGCTGTTTCTAATCTGAATCCTGCCATCCTGCTCCAAAGGAATCTCCAGCCTCCCGTTCATGACTTCATTCAAATAATAGATCAAGTGTACTCCAGCGGACCAGACCTCACATATTTGCCATGGATGAAATGTGACAAAGAATTCTTCACTGATGGAAGCAGTTTCATGGAACAAAGGTCAGATATGCTGTAGTTACTACCCAGCAGGTAATCAAGGCATGTGCCATACCCCCAGGGACATCCACCCAAAAGGCTGAGTTCATTGCTTTGACTAGAGCTGTACATCTGGGTAAGGGAAAGAGAGTAAGTGTTTACACTGACTCTAAATATGCTTCTTAATAGCTTATGCTTATGGGGTAATTTGGAAAGAAAGGGGGTTCTGTACTTCCAATAACAAAGAAAGAAAGTATGGTCCTCCAATTCTTGAATTATTAGAAGCCATAAAAATGCCCACAGAAATAGCAATTGTTCACTGCCAAGGATACCACAAGGCAGGCACCAATGTTGCACAGGGAAATATTAACCCTAACCTAGAGGTGAAAAGGTGAAAAAGGCACTCAGAGGCCCACTACCCAGCTGGTTCTCATTCCTACTCTGTCTGGAGACCTATCACCACAGATATTCAGAGGCTGATCTTAAAAGAGCTGAGGAATGGGGGTTTTCTAAATATGCCGACCATAAATGGCTTAAAATAATGAAGGAAAATTCTCCTTTCAGAAACTTTTATTAGACAAATCCCTGAGCAAATCCATCAAAGCACTCATTATGGGTGGTAGACTACTCTATGCTGGATACACTCTTATCTTATTAGGCCTAACTTGCAATGAACAATACACACTGTAATCCAAAGTTGTCTTACTTGCTTGAAAATAATTCAAAGCCCCAGAAGGCATAAAAGCCCCTTTAAGCAAGGAACTCTGTGGAGAGGAACTTTCCCTGGACAAGACTCGCAATTGAATTTCACTATAATGACTCAAGCCTCCGAAAATTTTTGATATTTGTTGGTTTTTGTTGATACTTTTACAAGCTGGGTTGAGGCTTACTCCATTAGGACTGAGGAAGCTACGAAAATTGTAAAGGTTCTAATGTAGAAAATAATTCCTCAATATGGACTCCCATAAACTCTCCAAAGTGACAATGGAGCCACTTTATAGCCCAAGTAACCCAGGAAGTATCAATGCTTAGTAAGTGCTGATTGGATTCTGCATTCATCTTAAAGACCCCCATCTTCTGGAAAGACTGAAAGAATTAATAGGAAATTAAAGAAGTGTCTTCCTAAAATTTGTTAAGAGTTCAGTCTTACCTGGGAAAAGGCCATGCCCCTTGCCCTGCTGAAGATATGGGTAGCCCTAGAAGTTGGTTGGTTCTTACCTCCTACCTCCTTTGAAATGTTTGAGAGACCATTTCTCTGACCCCCAGGCTCCCTGACACTTGAGAATTTTTTCACCTTTGAAAAATAAACTAGATAATATATAAAACATTTAGGAAATATGTTCACTAGTCTCTCTGAGTTTGCTTCCAGCAGGCTCCAATTCCCTACAGATGTGCATTTCCACTCTGAAACCAGGATATAAGTCCTGATGAAGACCTAGAAATCCCATCAAGCTGAAAACCAACTGCAAGCACAATGGGTCTGCCCTTTTGAGATGTTGTTGACCACCCTACTCATCTGTCAAGTTAGCAGATGTCAAGCCTTGGATTCACCATACTCAAGTAAAACCAGTCCCTCTGGGATCTCTCCAGGGGAAACTGTCATGGTCTTGTGAACCCTCAGAGAAACTTAAGTTAATATTCAAAGCTCAGGTAAAGGACCTAGATAAGAAATCATAAAGGGAACATGTGGTTTTCAGGATTATTCTCTCGTATTCCGCAGGGGATCCACTCCATATTCTTTGGCATTTTAAAATGTGGGTTATCTGTGTTGTCCTCATATTATCCCATGATGCCCGTCCTCACCATAAAGCAGCCAGCAAGATCAATGATCAGATTCTCCATGATTGAAGAATTTATAAATGGAAAGGAGAGACTGAAACTGATACAGTAGTCCCAAAGACAGTTTTCTGGATAAACACATAAATTGATTATTCTAGTCTTAAAGCTTGAAACTTAGATTTGTTTTATTTGAGTTCCTTCCTTAGAAAAATAACCCTCAGGCCTCTCAAAAACTATCAAAGAACTGAAATTCACCAGATTATCAATCCAGACAATGAGATGCCAGCCCGTCATTTGTCATGATTGCTTCCTTGGCCCCCACACTCCAATTCCTGTTTTCCTAACTTCCACATGCTTCTTATTGACCAACTCCTCTTCCTTACCCCCCTGTATTAGTCAGTTTTCACGCTGCTGATAAAGATATACCTGAAACTGGGAAGAAAAAGATGTTTAATTGGGTTTACAGTTCCACATGGCTGGGGAGGCCTCAGAATCATAGCAGGTGGCAAAAGGCACTTTTTACCTGGTGGTGGCAAGAAAAAAATGAGGAGGAAGCAAAAGTGGAAACCCCTGATAAACACATCAGATCTCGTGGGACTTATTCACTATCACGAGAATAGCACAGGAAAGACCAGCCCCTGTGATTCAATTATGTCCCCCTGGGTCCCTCCCACAACATGTAGGAATTCTAGGAGGTACAATTCAAGTTGAGATTTGGGTGGGGACACAGCCAAACCATATCACCTTCCTTAGTTCTTGTTTTTCCACAAATGGTTACATTTCTTTCCTGCTAGGGGTTTGTATCGCAACTAGTTTTAGTTGGTCGAAGAGATGGATTTGAGACTGATCTCCCATCTCTTCAGATGCCCTAACTGATTAAAGCCTTCTTCCTTGGCAATATGCATTGTGTCAGTGATTGGCCTTCTGTACAATGAGCAGCAGGACCTAGACTGAACCCCTGGTGTTTTGGTAAGAAAACCTGGTTTTTGTTTGTTTGTTTGTGTATGTGTTTACTTTGGACATACCCTCAGTCAGCATTCCATCTGTAATTTCAGAATGAATTTGGAAACTAGGTCTTCATTCTGAAGGCTCCCCTGTATGCATGTTAAAGAAATCTGTACACTTTTTCTCCTATTAATCAATCTGCCTCATGTCAGTGATTTTTAAGGGAATCCTTAAAAGGCCAAGAGCCTATGGCCCTCAAAGTATGGTGCTGTAAGCAGGATGACCAAAGCTGCTCTTCTGTCTTGGACGCTACAGTGAAGAGAAACCAGGAACCCAATCGTCCACCAAAGGGGTAAGAATTTCTTGCCAGCCAGGCTTCTGGCCTTTCTTTCTGTATGTTCTAGTGGAGAAGATGGTAAAAATCACTGTCTCATCTGCAAGGTTTTGATTAATGGGTTTGACTAGTCTTGCTTTGTAGCTACTCTGGTGTATTTTTGGTACTTTGTGGTATGAATTTATTTTTTATTTATTTTTTTTTTTTTGAGACAGACTTTCTGTCACCAGGCTGGAGTAAAGTGGTACGATCTCGGCTCACTGTAACCTCCGACTCCCTGGGGTTCAAGCGATTCTCCTGCCTCAGCCTCCAGAGTAGCTGGGATTACAGGTACGTGCCACCATGCCCAGCTAATTTTTGTATCTTTAGTAGAGACGAGGTTTCACCATGTTGGCCAGGATGGTCACAAACTCCTGACCTCAGGTGATCCGCCCACCTCGGCGTCCCAAAGTGCTGGGATTACAGGCGTTAGCCACCGAATCCGGTGAATATTCATATTGTTTGGCCACTTTTCCTCTCAGGATAGAATATGGGCCTAGTGTCCGTAAAGCCTGAAGTTTGAGCCAGTCCTGCACACTGGTGAGCTTGCACTTCTGGCTAGATGGATGTCTGTTAAGATAAACTTTGCTGTTGGTCTCTGAAAGAAAAACTGGGTAAGGTTTCCCTCTTGTCTTGTTTTATGTCTTTGAGAGCTTGATTTTGTGACTAAATGGCATATTCTCTCATAGTCTCTACCACGCAGAGGGCATGAATTTTTGGGGTCATGTCAAGTGGCCTGTCTGAAAGACTGGGAGTCCAACACACATAATATTTTAAGCAACACACTCTTTGTACCAAGTGTGTCAAGCTCTTAGAGGAGTTTTGTCTTAAAAAAAAGTCTTATCCCTATGAAGCTTTTGTTGTCTTTTGCGTATGTTAAGTCTATTTCTGAGAGTAAATTTTTGGGGATTAGGGAGCTGCCTCCTCTACATTAAAGAGGCTTTTGGATTGAGTTGCTATTGGAATAAAGCCTACAATTGANCTGGAGCCAGGCTTTGTCAAATCCTAAAGGCTCAAGTCAAAGGACATAAATTTTTAGACAGGCATTTTGTGGTGGTGGTGGTTGTTTTGAGAAAAAGTTTTTTCTTCTCAGTCAACTGATTTCTGTTTCTCCATTTATGTCTGACTGTCCCTCCTCCCTCTTGCCACTGTCTATGCCACATGTGAGACCTAACAAAAAAATAAGGAATTTATGATAGCCTGGGATTCCCTGAGAAAAACAAAGGACACTAACAACTCCTCTGAAAGGAATCTGCTTTCCTCAAGGAACCCCACAAGTTTTAGGCAGACAGATTCCACTTAGGTATAAAAATTCTACTCTCTTTTGTGTTGTATTACCTGATACTTTGGCTTTTGGAGGAGTACCAAAAAAATTATTTTGCATTATGAGAAATTTTTTTACTTTGGTGTGTGTAATAGCTAAGTAAGAGATACTCTTTCAGAGATGGCTAACGGGAGTTGCTTACAGGAAGTAGTCATTATTACAGGAGCTACTCTTTGCATGTTTAAGACAAGAAAGGATACAGTATAAACTCTTAGAAAAATGTCTGTAAAAGCATTACATAGCTTGGTTCCATGTTATTTCTCCCTTTTTGGGTACCCAGCATTCAGTGTAGGCTCCACCCTGAGCTCAGTGGTCCAGTTAAAAGATAGAGACTAAATTTAAAACTACCTATCTAGGCCGGGAGCAGTGGCTCACGCCTGTAATCCCAGCACTTTGGGAGGCCAAGGTAGGTAGATCACTTGAAGTCAGGAGTCCAAGACCAGCGGAGCCAACGTGGTGAAAGCCCATCTCTCCTAAAAATACAAAAGATTAGCCAGGCGTGGTGGTACACACCTCTAATCCAAGCTACTCGGGAGGCTGAGACAGGAGAATCGCTTGAACCCAGGAGGTGGAAGTCGCAGTGTGCCGAAATCATGCCATTGCACTCCAGCCTGGGCGACAGAGCAAGACTTCATCCAAAAAAAAGCAAAAACACAAACACAAACACAAACAACCTATCTAAATGAATTGGTCACCTTATAAAATCTTATGGTAAATTTCTATGATTTTGTGTTGCCCTGTATCTATTCTTAATCTTGCTCTAACACACCAAATTTTCTCTCTCTCTCTCTTTTAAACTAGTGAGTTTATCTGTTTCATGGTTAAAATTTTAAAATCAAAACTATAAAGTCTAAAAATTTATGTCCTTTGATTTGAGCCTTTAGGATTTGACAAAGCCTGGCTCCAGGCATTGTCCTTTGCCCTTGGCTCCTCTATACCTGGCACATATTAAAATTGTTTACCTCTGAGGTTTTTCACTAAGAATTAGAGTTACTAAGAGTTAACATTACAATTAATGAATGTAATTAAAACTACTAGGTACATGCAAAGTGTATAAGAAAACTAAGATGTGTTTTTGGTAAAAGGTTATTAAAATATGGCAATGTGGTTTTTATTAAAGGGAAATTTGTCTAGTTTAGACATTTTTAAAGATTGTCTTAAACAAAAAGAAAGGACACAACTGAAAGTTTAAGCAAGTGGTAAAAATTTTGAGGAAAATCAATCTTGCATAAACAATTCTGTTTATAAACAAGTTGGCTACACTTTAAAGGGGATTTTTTTTTCTATAAATTAAACATTAAAATAAATATCCATACTAATGCAGGGCCAGAATCTAGACCTCAGTGCCAAAATAACAGAGTTTTCTTGCAATGTTGATTTGTTCTTCAATATGTATATATACATATAAAGGGGAATTTATTAAGTATTAACTTACATGATCACAAGGTCCCACAGTAGGCTGTCTGCAAGCTGAGGAGCAAGGAGAGCCAGTCCACGTCCCAAACCAAAGAACTTAGAGTCCGATGTTTGAGAGCAGGAAGCGTCCAGCACTGGAGAAAGATGTAGGCTGGGAGGCTAGGCCAGTCTCTGCTTTTCACGTTTTCTTTTCTGCCTGCTTCATATTCACTGGCAGCAGATTAGATTGTGCCCACAAGATTGAGGGTGGATCTGCCTTCCCCAACCCACTGACTCAAATGTTAAACTCTTTTGGCCACACCCTCACAGACACACCCAGGATCAGTACTTTGTATCCTTCAATCCAATCAAGCGGACACTTCAGTGAGTGACCTGTAATTCCATTTTGTGATATCGAGTGTTTTGAACCTTTGATATTTGACAAACTTTCTAAAAATCAAATTCTAAATTCAGTCTCTTGGCCTAAAACTAACTTTTTAGAAGGCCAAGAGAGACACACTTGGCTTATTTGGCATGTTAAAATTATACAAGAAGCATTATCAAACATAAAATAGTATTTAGATTTCTTTGGGTTACATTTATATAAATGTGTTATTAATATGTTTTCCAAAATTATATATATATATGTACTATTCTGTCCCTCTAGAGAACCCTGATTAATATGCTCACTTTGAAATAAATCATTCATTTATCCCAAGTGATAACTCAAACATGTTTTTTAGAATAAGCAGAAAATTTTAGTCTGATAAAAAGGAGGCTAAGTTTTGCAAATAATAAACCCTAATATGAACAGTATGAAGCCAGCTGAATCTGTCTCTC
>NW_016822192.1:15964-21068 GCF_001698545.2 Rhinopithecus bieti | reverse complement strand
GTTTAGCAACGTACAACAAACAATAGAAAAGAAAAACATAAATTAAATAATTTATTTAGAAGTATATTTTACAGTGATATTTCCTTTTATCATTTTATTATGAAAGCTATCAACTTGATGCTTTTTGGATAATTACATTTTTTAATCCTATACAACCATCAAAAAGTAATGTCATTAATTGCCTAGCAGAATTGGAAATATTAAGGACTTTGGAGTAAGATCAACCTGGGTTCAAATCCTACCTTTCTATAGCCTGAAGCAAGTCATTTGACCATTTAATCCCTGTGAGTCTTGGTTTGCTAATCTGTAAGATGAGAATACTGTTAGTTCATATTCTCTAGGATTTATTTTTTTAATTAATGAATAACATTTAGTTATTGACTCCTGGCATATACTAGGCAACCAGTAAATGTTAATGCTAACCAAAATACCTTCCTCTAAATGCCCAACACACACAATAAAATATAAGTTTTCCACAATAATATTTTCTCCCTCTATTATAGTTATCAATGAATTCTTTGACGATGGACATGATGGTTTGGTCTAATTGAAATAGCCAGACTCCCCAGTAATTGATATCTTCCTTGTGTAAAGCTAATAGGTTAAAAAAATTAACCATCGATTTTGCCCAGAGTCATAGCAGAAATGGTAAATTTCACAGTATAATAATTTGCTCATTCAACAAATACTGTACATCTACCTTGAGCTAGCTACTTTATCATGCACTATAAATATAAAGATGAAAGACCAGTCACTAATTTCAAGGTTTAGTGGGAGAAAATAATTTCAGAAGATTATTATAATACACAGTGACAAGTACTTTGAGAGAAGTGAGTGAGGGGTACTTAGTGTAAGAAGAGTAAGTGAAGGTGTTGTTGTTGTTTGTGGAAGACCATAGTAAGAGATTTCTGGAAGAGGGACACCTGAGCTAAATCTCAGGATGAATAGGAATTTACAGATTTCCAAGAGCAGGAAGACTTGAAATATTGTAATGACCTATGGTTGAATCTGGCATATGGAACATTGGTAGAATGTCAACAGGTGAAACTGGAGATGTTTATAGAGGCTTGGAAATAATGAGCCTTCGATATCACAGTACAAAGTTTGTATTTTATCCAGTAGCTAAGGAGAAAAAAATACAGAATTTTGAGCGGGAAATAAAATGATCAATCAGCATTTTAGAAAAAGAAAAATACTGGCAGTGGTATAGAGAATACCATTTTAAAAGGGTGGGATTAGCATCAGGTACTCTGGGTAAGAGGTTATTGGTCACAATCCAGGAGGAAATGATATGTGCATGAATTAAGGCATTGACAAGGGAAAAGAAGACAATACAAAAACTAGTAAGAAAATAAATCAGCAGACTTTGAAATCTGTTGATATGAGGAGTTTTAGCAAAACAAAGGAGTTCTTAGTTGAGCTACAGAGAAAATGTTATTTCTATTCATCAAGTTCAGGAATTCAGGGAGACTTGCAACTACAGCATGGTGTGAGTTGGGAGTAGAATAAATGGTTTGAGCTACTTGTGAAACATCTCTGTGAGATTGTGCTAAAGCTCAACATAGATATAGATACAGGCACAAATACAGATAGATACAGATACAGATATAGATAGATACAGATATAGATATCTGGAAGTCATCATCATCTTCATATAAGGGGTAGTTTAATCCCATAGGATGAGATGAAACTCTTCTGGGGCATGCTAAGAGTATTGTTTGTATGTGTTCTTCACACAGCCTACATTAGAAATATCTAGTAAGGAGGCCACAAAGCTCTTGACCCTCTAAAGTTTCACTAAAGATCACCAACATGAGGTAGATTGATGAATAAGAGAAAAGGCATACAAATTTATTTAATGTATATATATGGTAGTCCTTCAGAACGAAGACCCAACTTCCCAATAAGTTATAGAAACTTATATGCCATCCTGAGGCCACAGTAAGATATGTAGAGTCAGAGCATGACCAGAAACAACTACTATTGGTAAATCAGGATTGGTGGCAAGACAGGTTAAGAGAGAGAGAAAGGAAGACACATGGCTAGCAAAGGTGGCCTTGTTAGGTAGATGAAGCCTTCCTCAAAGAGAATAACCGGTAAATTTTCCTTTCAGATTTTAATGATGTCAGACTCTCAATTTCTCTTGGATCCAGGGAAAGGCACAGAAAGGGAAGGGGGCATGGTTGCATCAATGGAGATTCTCTACAGACACAAACTTTTCCCCACAAAAGACAGCTTTGCAAGACCACTTCTGTTTGCTGGCCAAGTGGTGGCCATTTCAAAGTATGTCAAAGAAATATATTTTGGGGTAAAATATTTTAATTTCCTTCACTAGAATGCATCATTAAAATGTTCCACTCCTGACATCAAAACTTCTGAAAATTGGCACTGGCACTCTGTATTTTGGAAAAGGGATTCTTTAGCATAATGAATGTGAAGATAGGGATAGAAACCTGGTATGGTAGCCAGCCTCCAAATTGACCCCTGATAAGCTCCATTTCCTGGTATACACATCTTTGTACAACCCTCTTCCATGTTTGACCATGTTTGATCTGTGTCACCAGTAAAATATGGCAGAACTGGGCTGGGCACAGTGGCTCACACCTATAATCCTAGAACTTTGAGAGGCTGAGGCGGGAGTATCCCCTGAGGTCAGGAGTTCGAGACCAACCTGGCCAACAGGGCGAAACCCCGTCTCTACTAAAAATACAAAAAAAAAAATAGGTGGGTGTGGTGGCTCATGACTGTAATCCCAGCTACTCAGGAGGCTGAGACAGGAGAATCGCTTGAACCCAGGAGGCGGAGGTTGCAGTGAGCCAACATTGTGCCATTGCACTCCAGCACCAGCAACAAAGTGAGACTCTCACTTAAAAAAAAAAAAAAAAATGGCAGAAGTGATGAACATGGTATGTCATTCTTACATTAGGTTACAAAAAGACTAAAGCTTCCATCTTGAAGATTCTCTCTGATTTGTTGGCTCTGAAAAAAGCCAGCTGAGAACACTATGGCAGTCTATAGAGAGGCCCACACGTTGGGTAACCCAGGCCTCCAGCCTACAACCTGTGAAGAATTGAGACCTACCAACAACCACATGAGTGAGCAAGTAAGCTGAGTATAAGACCCTTTGGACCCAGTCACGACTTCTGATGACAGCAGCCCTAGCTACTACCAAGACAGCAATATCATGAGATGCCCTGTACCAAAACCATGCAGCTAAGTCACTCTTAGATTCCTGATGCTCAGAAACTGTGACAAATAAGTGTTTGCTGTTTCAACCTGCTAAGTTTGGGGATAATTTTTTATGCAGCAATACATGTGACAGATTCCATATGAAAAATACAAGGCAAGATTCAAGATCATTAATTGAGGTTTTAATGAATATGTAAAAGCTCTTTTCTCTTTAATCAATTAATATTGCTTGATCAATTCGCAGATACTTATTAGATATCTTCTCTGCATGTACATATTTATTGCCTGTTTCCTCTATTAGAATCATGGTCACTTGGACATAAGGTGGGGAACATCACACACCGGGGCCTGTCGTGGGGTGGGGGGAGGGGGAGGGATAGCATTAGGAGATACACCTAATGTAAATGACGAGTTAACGGGCGCAGCACACCAACATGGCACATGTATACATATGTAACAAACATGCACGTTGTGCACATGTACCCTAGAACTTAAAGTATAATAATAATTTTAAAAAAAAGAATTATAGTAATCACCTCATCCCAGGTGTTAGCATTGAGATTTTTTGGTTTTAGCACTGAAAGCCCCACATTTCAAGAAACCTCTTATGTTCCATCTAAACCAGGACAGTTGGTCACTCTAATTAAAATGAACCAAGAAGTAAGGGACAATTTATTGTTTATCACTAGACACCAGTATCTAGAACAGAACCTAACATATAGGTGGTGTCTAAAAAATATTTTGAATGAAGGAATTAGTGAAATAGCATTTTACGTGTTTGTTGATCATACCTTCCCTAATGCGGCAGCAAGCTGAGTGTTGGGCTCCATTTGAATGGCACACTGTGCATTTAAGTCACGATTGGAAGGAAAGTTGGTAGAGGGGTACTAACCATGGGATTAAAACCAATGAAAGCTGATTCTTTCATTTTATTCTACCTAGAACGAGAACTCACTGGAAGATATAAAACAAGAGAGTGAAAAAATTTGATTTATAATTTTAGAAGATGACTTTGGATACTCTGTGACAAAGGACTGTCATGGAGTATGAGTACCAATTAGCTGAGCATTGTACTAGACACTGTAGATAATTTGGAAGTACGCAAATACAATGTAGTTGGAAAGCAGAATTAATGAATAGAAAATAGTTATCAATATGAAAGAAGTATGCAACTATGATGCATTAGTGGTGAAGATTCTAAAGGTTACAGAATTTCAAAGGGAGAAAATATGAGTAATTGATGTAGGACAACTAAATAGAATAGATAAGGGATGGCATTCCTGGCAAAAAAAAAATGAAGTCACAGATGGCATAATAAAGATGGTATGTTTGTGATAAACGGGATAGATTGCACTAATTAAGCATGAAGATTCTTTTTAGTGAGAGGTAGGCTATTGGATAGTTAGGCCAGGCCTAATTCACACTTAGATGATGTTATCCAGGCAGTGGTTTGAAGTGCAGAAAGTTGGTTGCCACTCTTTCTTTTATTGATGTGATATAGTATGTCTCTAAATGAAAAGTTATGGGGAATTGAAGATACAAAAGAAAGAGGACCTAAATCTTCTTCCCTCATTCTAATTACATTTGAGATTCTTATCTAACTCACTGATTTTCTTTAGTAGATCTCCAGGGTAAGATCTACACAAGAGACAGTTGGTACAAATACTCAATTGCCCTCGTGGCAGAAAATAGAGCTCAGAGGAGGGATTTCAGTGAAGAGCAGCTCCACAGGAGAAGACTGGATTTGGATACTCAAGTTCATGGCCAACAGGCCCTGTCATCTCTAGGAAGATATTTGTGGCTTGTTACTCCACCTAAAGTTGACAGTAACATTTATCCATCGCCGAGCTTGCCAACTGCCTATCATTTATTACTTGATAATACGGTTTTAATGCTAACTTTAATGAAATCAATA
>NW_016822192.1:3886-15438 GCF_001698545.2 Rhinopithecus bieti | reverse complement strand
TTCTTTTTTTTATTTTTAAAATTTTAAGTTATATATACATATTTTTCCAACTTAAATTTCTCTCTTGGCTAACTTATTATATGGATAAAGCCTTAGGAAGATGGTTGTTTTAATTAGTTACCACAAATTAAATATTATTCTTAAAGAAAAAATTTCAACCACTTCATAATAAATCACATTACATCTGAACATACAAGTGACAAGAATTAGTGAATATTTATTAGGTATAAGTTTTAGACAGTTAGCACTTGGTGACAATGGCTAAGTTGGGACCTGGCCAGATCTATGCTCTCCAGAAGGACTCCATGACCTGGACTATTTTTTCTGACTTTCTAGCTAATCAAATCTGCCTACCGTATTTCCTATTATCTGGGGCCTACAAACCCCAACTGTTATATTTGAAAGTGACAAAATGACTAATCCTTTTCAGGGTATAAATGAGTGAGTGTGGCTTAATGTGTTAACTTTCATCTTAATTAGGACCTCCTAGAGACCTTATAACTGATGCAGAGGATTTAATTCTAATAGTACCATCAAGCAGCTTGTAGCAAAAAAAGGAGGATAGATTGACACCGTTGGTCATAGCTACCAAGTCTATTTTTATGGAAGGCTGCATCCCTAATGAATATCTTGTGAAAAATAACAGTCTTATAAAAATATCTACATTAATTGGATTTTAAACTAGAAATAAGCAAGTAATGTAACAAGACATAGCAGACAACCTGTGGTTTTATATATTCAGTAACACATGAATTCTCCAACCTGATGAGTCGATATTAGTGCATTACCATTCCTTCATTCAAGAGACACATCGTGAACCAGGTACAGATTTATAAAGCAGAGGAGCAGAAGATAGTTCATTAGTTATTGTAGGGGATACACTACCCTAACAAAGACATCCACAATTACAGTGGATATCACAATAATATTTACAATATGAGATATACGTTTATTTTTCTGTCAAATCCAGAGTGGGTTAGACAGATAAAAGTTTTAAAAAAATTATTTTCATCTTATTTCTCCATTCTCTTCTGTGCCAATTTTGTCCACAAGGTTCAAACTAACCTTCAGGAAGGATAAACATCAAAATTCAGAGAAATCAATGTGTCTTTCCGGTAGAAATGGCTCAGATCTTACACACTTACTTACACTCATGTTCCATTGGTCTAAATTTGGTCATATGGTTACACCTATATGCAAGGGAGGCTAAGAAATGAACATTTTAGCTAAGTGTGTAGCCATTTAAGTGAGAAAGGTAAAATACATTTTGGTGGCATTAATAGTGGTCTCAGAATGGAGTGCTTTTCTATTCCACTCTAAGGTGCTTTGAGTGTTCTACAGGTGCTGGGAGTTACTTAAAGGTTTTACACAGAGTAGTGCTTTGAAGAACAGATTGGAGGGGTATAAGATGCTGAGATACCACAAAGGATGCTGTTGCAATAGTTCCAGGGAAGAGATGACTAAGTCTTTAACTAAGGTAGTAGCCTACTTTTATGGTTTATACTAAGTTTTACACTCAACTGCTCAGCACATTCAAAAGGGGAAAAGATATATGCTAACTGGAAGGAGGGAGTGGCACCTACTAAATATAGTCCCATTGTACCCTCCATTCCAAGGCAGAACACTCTGAACATTCTTCTCTTTGGAACAGATATAGCTAATGACAAATGTGATATTAATGGCTCCTCATCAACTATTGTACAACAATATGGGTTTTCATTTTTTCTAACTGCAGAAAGCTGTTGAGAATAATATAGCAACAATCTCAGCAGATACAGTATTACAGGTGGAACCTTAAAATATATATTTTCACAAATTCTACAGATGATTCTTAAGAACAGTCAGAATGAGAGACACTATTAAATTATCAAGATACAAAAATTAGTAGTGATAATAGACATTTATTTACAGTATACTCTTAAAACACATTTTATAGACTTAAGGATCAATAACAGAACAAAATTCTATGATTGGGGCCGGGCATGGTGGCTCAAGCCTGCAATCCCAGCACTTTGGGAAGCCGAAGCAGGTGGATCAGCTGAGGTCAGGAGTTCAAGACCAGCCTGGCCAACATGGTGAAACTCTGTCTCCGCAAAAATACAAAAGTTAGCCAGGCATGATGGTGGGTGCATATAATCCCAGCTACTCGGGAGGCTGAGGAGGGCGAATCTCTTGATCCCAGGAGACGGAGGTTGCAATGAGCCGAGATCATGCCATTGCACTCCAGCCTGGGTAACAGAGCGAGACTCTGTCTCAAAAAAAAAAAAAAAAAAAAAAAAAATTCTATGATTGGTAACATGGGTATTGATGAGCACTTTGACGTAGGGCCCTTAGAATTTGGGATGATGGGTATTTAGACCTGCTTACTATATGCCACCAATATTGAAAACTCATGTCAATTACAACTATATTCCATATAATTCTTATTAATTAATGGAAACATTCTTAGTATCATCACAGATTCAAGGTTGCCTTACAGACTCAACGTATTCATTGCCCTTTCCTGCCTCACCTCGTGTTACCCTAGCCATCACTTACTCAGCTTTTTCTGTTGTATATAGCCCCTACAAGAGTGCCCTGCCCTAAATCACTTTACACTTACATTTATAATGGATTCATTCTTCTCCACCCCTTCCAACACTGTACAGATTTTACTTTTCAACTTTCTCATGACCAGTTCTCTACCATGCCCCAGCTTCCTTGTCCTAGCACACCCTGACATACCATGTCAGACCATGCCCTGTTTTGCCCGACCTTGTTTTGTTCAGCTCTTCCTTGCTCTGAGTATCTCTCCCATGCCCTGCCTTATCCTCCTTTAACAAAAGGTACTATTCAATCCCTTCTGGATTTTTTCAAACCCTCCTTACTCTGTTGGGCTTGAACCTACCCCTACAGTTTCTAATGTGCCCTACCCTGCCCCGAACAGTCATTTCCTGCCCTGCACAACACTTTCCTTCTCTGCTCTGCAATTTTTATAGCTCTCCTGGTTCCTGACTGATGATACCTTTCTATCAAAGAGACCTTGAGTAAAGCTCTGATGTCTGTTATTCAGAATAGTAAGATGATGGCAATGACCTGAGACACTGCTAGTAAGTATCCTGGCACTAGCACAAGATCCCTGAATTCTGAATTTGTATGTGTCAAAATTTAACAAAGTCCCCTCTTTAAATTCAGGTCTAGAAACTGTCATAAGCTCTTTTTTATTTAATTCAAGCTTTATATGAACAGATAAAGCTACAGATAGCAGGGAGAGACAGCAATTTTAACAACTACTTCAAAAATCATAAGTTACATTGAACTTTTCTAGAATATGATGCAACAACAAAATATCAATTGAAACTGGAAAAGAAGAAATGAAAAGAAGCAGACTGAATTTATATATGTAAAATAATGAACAATAGGCACAATTTATAAACTATTACTATTTTCTACTATTTTACTTCTATTTTATAGCATTTCAAAATTACCTAAAACATCTTTTACTAGTCTTATTTTCATGAAAACGTAGGTATTTATATTTTGTATAGATAGACAAGAACTGTAGCAAAACAAGCCTGACAGCAAGAGAGTTATAGTGAATGCTAAAGCAGTCAAGAGAAACTTGTTACATAAAATAAAGAACACAGAAAAGATGTGTTTAATTTTATTTTAATTTTTTTCTCAATTTCAGTGGTCAGTAAGTGATTTTTAAATGTATATCCTTGTGTTATCAATAATTTGTATCTTTCAGCTTATCAGTGTAGAGAAAGGTATTTACAACAGAGTACCTAAATAGACAGTGTGATTATAGGTCCAAGAGTTTGCTTTATAATTTCTCTTTAATTAAAGCTGATTCTTTTAGTGTGTAGTGGGATAAATGGTGGTCTCCAAGAAATCAGGCTCCTAATTCCTGAAACATGTAAATGTTATCTTATTTGAAGCATGGGTCTTTGTAGATACGATTAAGAATCTTGAGATGAGGCAACTATCCCAGATTGTTGAGGTGGGACCTGAATGTCAATACAAGTGTCCTTATACGATAGATGTAGAGTAAGACTCTGTTCATGTAAAAGAGAAGGCGATGTAAAGATTGAGGCAGAGATTGTAGTAATATATCCACAAGCAAAGGAATACTGTGAGCCACCAGAAGCTGGAAGAGGCAAGGAATAGATTTTTTCCAGAGAGAGCATGGCTCTGTTGACACCTTGATTTTGGATTTTGGACTTCTGGCTTCCATAACTGTGAGAGGATAAATTTGTGTTTATTCTTAAATGATCCACTGTATTAGTCCGTTCTTGCATTGCTATAAGGCACTACGTGAGACTAGGTAATTTATGAAGAGAAGGGGTTTAATTGACTCACAGTTCTGCAGACTGTACAGGAACCATGGCTGGGGAGGCCTCAGGGAACTTCCAATCATGGCAGAAAGTGAAGGGGAAGTAGGCATATTTTCACCTGGCGGAGGAGGAGAGAGAAAGAGCGAAAGGGGAAGTGCCACACAGTTTTAAACAACCAGATCTCGTGAGAACTCAGTCACTATCATGAGAACAGCAAGGGGGAAGTCCTCCCCATGATCCAATCACCTCCCACTAGACCCCTCCTCCAACACTGAGAATTACAACTCCACGTAAGATTTGGGTGAGGACACAAATCCAAACCACATCATCCACCCACTTTATGGTAATCTGTTACAAATGCCATAGGAAATTAATAAGAGATTTTGATACCAGGAAATGAGATGCTGCTGTAGCAAATGTTAAAAATGTGGAATTGACTCTGGTATCGACTAATGGGCAGAGGCTGGAAAACTGTTAATAACATGATAGAAACAATGTACATGCCTTGAGCAGACTGTTGATAGAAATGAGGATGTTAAAGATGCTGCCAGTGAGGACTCAAGAGGAAGTGAGAAAAATAGTAGAGGAAATCTGTATCATATTAGAGAATACATATTCTGGGTGTCATCATAAACAGAATGCTGGTAGAAATATGAACATTAAAGGCACTTACAGTGAGGACACAGAAGGAAATGAGAACTATATTATTGAAACCAGAGGAAGGATGACCTTCATTATATACTGACATAAAATTTAGCTGAATTGTGTCCTATAGTTGTGT
The DNA here is from genome assembly GCF_001698545.2 of Rhinopithecus bieti. Taxonomy (NCBI): domain Eukaryota; kingdom Metazoa; phylum Chordata; class Mammalia; order Primates; family Cercopithecidae; genus Rhinopithecus; species Rhinopithecus bieti. Next base: position 10,341 of record NW_016822192.1, on the reverse strand, counting down.
GCAAAGCAGAACTTGTAAGTGATGAACTTAGATGTTTAGAGGAGATTTCCAAGCAAAATATTAAAGGTACATCCTGGATTTTTCTTGCTGCTTGTAGTAAAAAGTGAGAGGAAATAGATAAATTGAGGGAAGAACTGTTAACAATAGCAACAAAAACCAGAACTTGATTTGGAAAAATCTTAGCCTATTCAGATTGCAAGACTTGCTAAAATTACAAGATTCACAGTTAATAAAGGATGCTCTGAAGAGAAAGCCAAGGATGTGGCTAGATAACCACTGGTTAATGCCTTGAAGAAATCTTAAGTTTGAAGTATTCTCTCACATAGAGGGCTCTTTGTAGAGCTGAAGCTTATGACTCATGAATCTACTCAACAATCTAGCAGACTAGGGATGAAATTATCTGGGAAAGGTATAAGAGGGATTCTCTTGTTTAATGGTGTGAATATCTGTAACATATACGGAACACCCACAAAGTTTTTAAGAATCAGCAGCAACACACACAGCTTGGCCTGAAAGGTACGGTGACAGAACAGTGAAGAAAGAATGCCTCTGAAGGCAGCTCCTTGGGCCCATAGGCAGGGGTTACAGAATCAGAACAATTCAACTTCTAAGTCTTTACTCAAGAAAAATGAAAACACATGTTCACACAAAGAAGTGTGCATGAATGTTCATAGTAAGTTTATTTACAATAGCCAAAAAAATAGAAAGAACCTGAATTTCCATTTGAAGAAAATAACCAAATTGTGACATATTCATGCAATGCAATACTACTGAACAATAAAAAGGGATTATCTAAAAATATACATAAAATATGTACAAATCTCAAAAACTTTATATTGCACAAAAGAAGTCACACATAAACATTTTATACCATAATGTTCCATTCCCATGAAGTTCTAGAATAGGCAACATTAAATATGTGGAGGAATTGATTGGGAAGGGGAATGAGAGGACTTACTGGCGTGTTGGAAATGGTCTTGGTCTTGATAGGTGTGAGTTATAGAGGTGTCTGCATTTGTCAAAACACATCAAACTATTCACTTACAATTTGGGAAATTTACTCTGTAAATAATAATTCATACTAAAATTTTCATTCACAGACTCACCAAATTAAGTATTAGTCTTAATACGTTATTGTTCTTTATGTAACCTTCAAGGGTCCCCTATTTCATTCAAAATAAAACACAAAGTTCATACAAAGCCTAGAAGAATATCCAAAACCTGACCCCACCAACCTTTCTAATATTTTTTTTCTACTCTTCTTATGAATTCTGCTCCACCCACACTGGCTTTCAAACTATTTCTTGAATATTCTATGCATACTCCCGACTCAGGGCTTTTGATCAGCGCTCCCTCTAAATGGGTCCCTCCTTACTTCAATATTTGCTAACATCCCACTTTATCAAAGAGGGTTACTCTGTCCATCCTATTTAACTTTTAATGAGGCACAAGTCACATAACAAAAAATGTACCCCTTTATGGTATACTATAAAGTGGATTTTATCATATTTGCAAAGTTAGACAGCCACTATCTAATTAAGGAAAACTTTCATCACCTTGAAAAGAAACCCTATATCCATTAGGAGTCAATCCAGAATCCTCCCTCTCCTCATTTCTAGAAGTCACTAACCCACTTTCTGTCTCTATTATTTGCCTATTCTGGACACTTCATATGAAATCATATGATACATAGACTATTGTGCCTGGCTATGTTTTCATGTTGCAGCATGTAGCAGAAATGCATTTATTTTATAACTGAATAATATTCTACTAAAAGGTACAACACGTTTTGTTTATTATCCATCACTTGATGGACAATTTGGTTCCTTCAACCTTTTGATTATTATGAATAATGCTGCTGTGCCCATCTCTATGCATGTTTCTACATGGACATATGTTTAATTTTCTTGGAAGTATGCATAGGAGGGGAATTATTGGGTCATAAGTTAAGTCTGTGTTTAAACTTGTTTCAGGAATTGCCAGACACATTACCAAAGCAGCTGCACTATTTTACATCCCCACCATAAGTGTATGAGGGTCCCAATGGCACTACATTCTCTAAGCTACTTGTAATTGTCTTTTCATTAAAACTGTCCTAGTGAGTGTGATGCAATGTCTCTTCATAGTTCTGATAAGCATTTCCCTAATGATTAATGATGTTAAACATATTTTCGTGTTTACTGGTCATTTGTATATATTCTTCAGATAAATGTCTATCCCATCCTTTTGCTCATCCGTATTATTATTATTATTTTGCTCCTCTTTAAATTGGTTTTGTCTATTTTGTTGAGTTTATGGTGTTCTTTATATATTCTGTATACTACACCTTTAAGGGGTATATGATTTGCAAATGTTTTCTCCTTTTCTGTGAGTTATCTTTTACTTTTTTGATCGGATTCTTTGAAAATAAAAGTTTTAAATTTTATTTAAATTTATTTCTGTGATTGCTTGTGCTTTTGGTGTCATATCTAATAAGGAACCACCTAACCTAAGTTCACGTAGTTTATGCCTGTTTTCTTCTAAGAATTTTATCACTTTAGCTCTTTCATTTAGGTCTTTGATTCATTTTGAGTTAAATTTGGTGTATGGTGTGAGGTAGGTGTCCAAGTACTTTTGGCATGTGTGTATCTAGTTGCTCTATCACTATTTGTTGAAGAGACTATTCCCCCAACTGAATGGTCTTGGCAACTTGCTAAAAAATCAGTTGAAGGCCGGGTGTGGTGGCTCATGCCTGTAATCCTAGCACTTTGGGAGGCAGAGGCAGGCAGATCATTTTAGGTCAAGAGTTCGAGACCAGCCTGGCCAACATGGTGAAACCCCATCTCTACTAAAAATACAAAAAAAAAAAAAAAATCAGCCAGGCATGGTGGCGAGCGCCTGTAGTCCCAGCTACTCTGGAGGCTGAGGCATGAGAATTGCTTAAACCCAGGAGGTGGAGGTTGCAGCGAGCCAAGACTGTGCTACTGCACTCCAGCCTGGGTCACAGAGCCAGACTCTGTCTTAAAAAAAAAAAAAAAAAAGAAAAGAAAAGAAAATCAGTTGACACACATTTACCTAGGGACTCTAAATTAAATTCAGTTAATCTGTATGTCTATCCTTAATGCTAGTACCATAGTGTCCAGACTACAGTTGCTTTGCAGTAAACCTTGAAATTGGGAAGTGTAAGTCTGACAACTGGGTTCTTTTTTAGGAGTTTTTGGTTATTTGAGGTTCCTCAAGTTCTCATATAAATTTTAGGATCAGTTTGTCAATTTCTATAAAAAAGTGAGCTGCTAGGATTCTAGCAGGGATCACACTGGACCTGTAGATCACTTTGGGGAGTATTGCTATGTAAATAAACTAAGTTTTCTGATACATGAATATGAAATGTCTTCCCACTTATTTAAGTCTTCGATTTTACTGAAAAATATTTGGTAGGTTTGAGTGTATATGTTTTGTGCTTCATTTATAAAATTTACTCCTAAATATTGTATTCCTTTTGATGCTGTTGTAAGTTAAATTTTCTTAATTTCCTCTTTAGATTTTATCTCAGTGTATAGAAATACAATTTATTTTTAATACAAATTTGTATCCTACAGCTTTGCTGAACTTGCTTATTAAGTTGAATAGGTCTAATAGTTTTACTTCTTCCCCTCCAATATAGATGCAGTTTTTTTATTGCCTGTTTGCCGTGCTAGATCCTCCAGTACCCCGTTAAATAATAGTGGTGAGGTTGGACATCCATTTCTAATATTCATGGGAAATTTTTCAGTCTTTCACAATAGAGTATGATGTCAGGTGAAATTGTTCATAAATACCCTTTATCATGTTGAGGATTCTTCCTTTTTTTTTTTTCTTGAGACCGCATCTCACTCTTGGCTCACTGCAACTTCTGCCTCCTGAATTCAAGCAATTCTTTTGCCTCAGTCTTCCAAGTAGCTGGGACTACAGGTGCACACCACCACTCCTGGCTAGTTTTTATATTTTAATAGAGATGGAGTTTCACCATGTTGGTCAAGCTGGTCTCGAACTCCTGACCTCATGATCCACCTGCCTCAGCTTCCCAAAGTGCTGGGATTATAGGCGTGAGGATTCCTCCCTTTGTTCCTAATTTTATGAGGGGTTTTTTTTTTTAAATCATGAAACAGTGCTGCATTTTATCACATGCTTTTTCTGTTTCAATTGAAATGATCATGTGGTTTTGTCTTTTTTTTTGTGGTGCATTAGATTAATTGATTTTGTTTTGTGATTTTTGATTAGTTTATTCTTTGCCCCAGCTGTTACCTTCTATCTCAGGCAGCCCGTTTCAACAATTGCTTCTCACTGATTTTAATAAATGTTCCCAAGAAAAAGCCTGTTCATACTAGGTAAGCTCCAAGTCAGGTCAAATAAAGACAATCTTGTTGGCAAGTCTTCCTAGGCACCTTCAGGCAGGATATTATGGTCTGAATTGTGTCCCAAAAAAACTCACAAATAAAGCCTTAACCCCCAATACCTAGAATGTGACTGTATTTGGAAATAAGCCTTTAAAGAGGCAACTAAGTTACAATGAGGCCATTATGGTAGGCTCTACTACAGTCTGAGTAGTGTTTTTTATATTAAGAGTAAATTTGGATTCACAAAGAGACAGCAGGGATGTGAGTGCACAGAGAAAAGATTATGTGAAGAGGCAGCAAGAGGGAAGTCATCTGCAAGTAAAGAAGAGAGGCCTCAGAAGTATACATTCCTGTTCTTGAATTTCTAGCCTCCAGAACTGTGAGAAAATAAATTTATGTTGTTTAATCTATCCGTTCTACAGTATTTTGTTATGGCAGCCATAGCAAACTCATACATTCAAGTAATGACAATTCTCCAGAAATGGGTGGGATTTTAAAAGATCTCCAACCCTATTTTGTCCCTCCTGTACCAACCAGGCTTTTCATCATGATTGTGAGTTGTCGGTTTTCAAGGCTACCATGGAGCTTGGGGGACATGGGACTAGTACAAGTTAAAGGCCACAAAGCTTGCGGTTCTTAGCAAGATTGATCTATATTTCTTGAACAAACAATTCTCAGATATGCTGCAAATATATGGTCAATTTCCAGAGTTCCAAAAGTTTTTTCTGACCATTATTGACAGATTTTCATTGCTTTCATAGCTAAAAGAATTTTCAAAGGTTCTTACTTTATCATTTTTCACTGACACCTACTACAGATTTAAAATGTAATTAATCACTGTCCCTGGCATTTCTGATCATCATTATCCTACTCACACTTTTAAAAATAACATGCATAGGCCAGGTGTGGTGGCTCACACCTGTAATCCCAACACTTTGGGAGGCCGAGGTGAGAAGGTCACTTGATGCCAGAACCTTGAGGCCAGCCTGGGCTACATAGCAAGACTCCATCTCCACAAAAAATAAGAAAATTAGCAGGCCATGGTGACTCATACCTGTAGTCCCCACTACTGGGGAGGCTGATGCAGGAGGATGGCTTAAGCCCAGGAGGTTGAGGCTGCAGTGAGCTATGATAGCACCACTGCATTCCAGCCTGGGAAACAGAGCAAGACTCTGTCTCTAAAATTAATTAATTAATTAATTAATTAATTAATTGACATGTATAGCTTTCTAACATACTATCTGATTTATTTATTATAACGTTTTTGACATATTTGTTATATCTTCTGTCTCCTCACACTAGACTATAAGTTTAAGAGAACTGGGGTATTTTCGTGTTCTATTCCATGATATATTTGCAGTGTCTTGCATGATACCTGGCCCATACTAATAATCAACAAAATTTTGAAATAAATCAACAAATATTTACTAGCTTTAACTGACAAGACATCGTGTAAGGCTTTGCATACTGATAGAGTTGTGAAATAAATAAGCTCTAAGTCCTGCCATCTATGTTTATGATATAGAATGTGGCTCACAGGTAATTGAATTTCAAATAGCATGTACTCAATACCATAAGACACATAAAAATGAGTAGCTAGGTGATTGTGGGGGAGGTAGATACTGGTTTTGTTTAGATAATTAAGATACTCTGCATTGGGATGTGGTGCTATCTGAGATGGGCTTTAAAGGGTTAGTAGGATTGCTATGAGCAAAATTAAGGATAGGTGAATGCACAGCATTGGAAGAAGAAATGCTATGAGCAAGAAAACACTTAAAAACTTAAAGGATATTTGTGAGAGGTTGAGCATAACAATATAACTGGAAGTCATTTTTATTTTTCTTGTGGATAGTGAGAGATAAGGCTAGAAGAATGGTAGGGGTGAGATTCTAATAGGCCTTAATTATTTGTTAATAAAAATAATAATTATTGCATGTTTACTATGTGTCAAGAACTTGGAACCCAGTGATTCCTGCAATATAAACCGTACCCTCAAGAAAATTGCAGAATGCTTTGAATGTCAGACTAAGAAAGGCATGAATTACCTTAATGTTACTATTGTGGTGAGACATGTCTGTCTGTTCTTTTTTTTTTTTTTTT
>NW_016822192.1:0-1099 GCF_001698545.2 Rhinopithecus bieti | reverse complement strand
AAAAAAAAAAAAAAAAAAAAAAAAAAAAAAAAAGAAATTTATTGAGAGAAATACCTGTGATAGAAAATGGGGAAGGAGCTGAAGGAATCTGGGAGAACTGCCAAACCACAATGCAGGACTGGCTCTGGATGAAAGAGAAGGGTAGAGAAGGAAGAATTAAATAAACGTTGGGAGAGAAAGCATTCTAGACTGCACTGTGGTTTAAGAGACTTCTGAAAGGTCGTTGGAGAGTCCTTGAGCCAAAATCCCCCATCAGAGCAGCCCTGCATGTCTTAGGAATGGACCGACCTGTCTTAAAATCTCTGCTGTGCTCAATTGTCTACTGACTAGAAGCAACCCTTAGGAAGAGAGGTCTCTGCACAGCACAAGTGCAGTGATGGATTTCTAAGTGCTACGATTGGGCTGCAGGTCAGTTACGCTCTGTTTCATCAGAGATATAAGAAGCACATTTTCATGGCACTATACATGGTATATTAGTCCATTCTCACACTGCTATGAAAAAATACCCGAAACTGGGTAATTCATAAAGAAAAAAGGCTCCACATTGCTGGGGAGGCCTCAGGAAACTTACAATTAAACTTACAATTATGGTGGAAAGCAAAGGAGAAGCAGGCACCTTCTTCACAGGGCAGCAGGATGAAGTGAGTGCAAGCAGAGGAAATGCTATATGCTTATTAAACCAACAGATCTCATTAGACTCTCTCACCATCATGAGAACAGCATATGGGAAACAGCCCCTATGATCCCATTACCTCCACCTGCCCCAACCCTTGACATGTGTGGGTTATGGGGATTACAACTGAAGATGAGATTTTGAGTGGGGACACAGGCAAACCATATCAAATGGTAACATATATTTATTTATATTTGTAGGTCATTTTAGCAATAGTTTTTACATTTGGAATGGTCATTTCCTTTCACATGGCAGTTCTACCTCTAAGAATTTATCCTTCAGAAATATACTACCATATATATACATGATGACTTATATGGATTCTCATTCAACTAATGACTTGCTGCTGAAACATGGAAATCTGATTTTTAACAATATAAAATAAGTAAAATATAAATAAATTAATTAATTAAAATAAAATAAATT
>NW_016822191.1:0-981 GCF_001698545.2 Rhinopithecus bieti | reverse complement strand
GGAAGTCTCTTTAAGAAAATAGTTTAAACAATTTGTTAAAATTTTCCGTCTTATTTCATTTCTGTAACAGTTGATATCTGGCTGTCCTTTTATAATGCAGAGTGAGAACTTTCCCTACCGTGTTTGATAAATGTTGTCCAGGTTCCATTGCCAAGAATGTGTTGTCCAAAATGCCTGTTTAGTTTTTAAAGATGGAACTCGGCCCTTTGCTTGGTTTTATGTATGGAATGTTATGATAGGACATAGTAGTTAGCGGTGGTCAGACATGGAAATGGTGGGGAAACAAAAATATACATGCAAAATAAAACTTAGTATTTTAATAAAGTAAAAACAAAACCAAAAAAACAGTAAAGGAGGCTTGGCATGGTGGCTCATGCCTGTAATCTCAGTGCTTTGGGAGACTGAGACAGGAGGATTGCTTGAGGCCAGGAGTTCAAGACAAGCCTGGGCAACATAGCAAGATCTGTCTCTAAAAAAAAAAAAAAAAATAGCCAGGCATGGTGGCACGTGCCTGTAGTCTCAGCTAGTAAGGAGGTTGAGACAGGAGCATCACGTGAGCCCAGGAGTTCATGGCTACAGTGAGCTATGATTACACCATTGCACTCCAGCCTGGGCAACAGAGTGAGACCCCATCACTAAACAAAAACAACAACCACAGCAATAACAAAAACTAGTAAAGAAAAACATATATATTTTAATATTCTTTCACTAGGTAATAAATAATGACCCAAAGATGAGTTAGACTTTGTAACAAAATAAAGTTAAAAAAAATTGTTTCATTGGTATAAAACAACAAAATAATGCACTATCAACACCCAGGAATTAGCATCCTTAACTTTTAATGTATTTTCCTTTCAATCATTTATGTATACCTAACATATATATTATATCATATATTCACGGTCTTTAATCTTCACTGTGTATTAAAATCACAAGGGAATGTTTTTAAAAAATACTAGTGCTAGGATCCTATACCCAGAC
>NW_016822190.1:0-984 GCF_001698545.2 Rhinopithecus bieti | reverse complement strand
AAAGAAAGAAAGAAAGAAAAGAAAGAAAGAAAGAAAGTCATTAATTAGTAACCGCTTTATTTCTAAATATAATTTGATATTCGGTTCATCTTACTTTTCCATCTCTATCTGCTGGTACAGTCTTAAGGCTGAACTACACTAGAAGTAAAAATATGCCTTGGGACCAGGCATGATGGCTCATGCCTGTCATCTCAGCAGTATGGGAGGCCGAAGTGGGAGGACTGCTTGAGCCTAGAAGTTCCAGACCAGCCTGGGAAATATAGCAAGACCCCATCTCTACAAAAACTACAAAAATTAGCCAAGCATGGTGGCACACAGCTAGGGTCCCAGCTACTTGGGAGGCTGAGATGGAAGGACTGCTTGAGCCCTGCAGGTTGAAGCTTCAGTGAGCTGTGTTTGCATCACTGCACTCCAGCCTGGGTGACAGAGCAAGACCCTATCTTAAATAAATAAATGTATGTATGTATGTGTGTGTGTATGTATGTATGTATGTATGTATGTATGTATGTATGTATAATGAAATTAAACCAGGCTGAGCATGGCAGCTCAGGTCTGGAATCCCAGCACTTTGGGAGGTCAAGGCAGGAGGATCACTTGAGCCCAGGAGTTTAAGACCAGCCTGGGCAACATAGTGACACCCAGTCTCTACAAAAAGTTTAAATATTAGCCAGGTGTGGTGACGCATGCCTGTGGTTCCAGCCACTTGGGGGGCTGAGGAGGGAGGATCATTTGAGCCCAGGAGGTTGAACAGTGAGCTGTGATTATGCCACTGCACTCCAGCCTGGGCGACAGAGTGAGGCTGTCTCAAAAAAAAATTATTTTTAATTAAACTAAATAAATTCAGCTATTCTAGTCATATATCAAGACCTCAATAGCCACATGTAGCTAGTGGCCACCATTTCACACAGTACATATGTGGGGCATTTCTATCATTGCAAGGGTTCTTTTTTGAAACAAGGTCTCACTCTGTCCCCCCGGTGGGAG
>NW_016822189.1:0-977 GCF_001698545.2 Rhinopithecus bieti | reverse complement strand
CCACCGCGCCCAGCCCATGGGGCCTGTTCCTAACACCATACTCTTTTTTTCTTTCTTTCTTTTTTCTTTTTTTTTTCTTTTTGAGACAGAGTCTCACTCTGTTGTCCAGGCTGGAGTGCAGTGGCGTGATCTCAGCTCACTGCAACCTCTGCCATCTGGGTTCAAGCGATTCTCCTGCCTCAGTCTTCCAGGTAGCTGGGATTACAGGTGCCTGCCACAGAGCCCAGCTAATTTTTGTAGTTTTTAGTAGAGACGGGGTTTCACCATCTTGGTCAGGCTGGTCTTAAACTCCTGACCTCGTGATCCACCTACCTCGGCCTCCCAAAGTGCTGGGATTACAGGTGTGAGCCACTGTACCCAGCCCTGATTTCTATACTCTGAAAATTAATTGGTTAAGTGCCTGAATGCTAGACATTGCCTCACCAAAACCAGAATTGTTTATATAATGTTTTCTTTTTTTTTGAGACAGAGTTTTGCTCTTTTGCCCAGGCTGGAGTGCAGTGGCATGATCATGGCTCACTGCAACCTCCACCCTCTGGGTTCAAGTGATTCTCCTGCCTCAGCCTCCCCAGTAGCTGGGATTATAGGTGCATGCCACCACACCCAGCTAATTTTTTTACTTTTAGTAGAGATGAGGTTTTACCAGGTTGGCCAGTCTGGTCTTGAACCCCTGACCTCAGGTGATCCGCCTGCCTCAGCCTCCCAAAATGCTAGGATTACAGGCGTGAGCCACCGCACCCAGCCTTATGTCTTCAACAACGGCACAGCAGCATTTCTCCCACATTATAGTTTTGCAGCACTACTTATCACTGCGCCTCCTTTCTCTCTGATGCTCTTTTCTGTGTTTTCTTTCCTTTTCTTTCTGTGCTTTCATCTGAATACTTGCCCGTTTTCCAGTTCATAAATTCACTATTTTGCTGCTTCTAATCTGCTCTAAATCTCATCTAATGAATTCTTTTTTTTTTTTTTTTAATTTG
>NW_016822188.1:0-1045 GCF_001698545.2 Rhinopithecus bieti | reverse complement strand
CCTGGGTGATAGAGCGAGACTCCGTCTCAAAAAATAAAAATAAAATAAAAAATCTTTGTTGGGGTTTGTTTCACTAGTAGGAAAGCTGACCCCCATGTGGACAGGTTGTCTGCACCCACTCACAAATTCATTCATGCGTCACATGCTTTTTGGAGCCGGCATGGCCCTAATTACACCTGTAATCCCAGCGCTTTGGGAGGCCGAGGTGGGCAGATCACCTGAGGCCAGGAGTTTGAGACCAGCCTGGCCAACACGGCGAAACCCCGTCTCTACTAAAAATACAAAAATTAGCCGGGCATGGCGGTGGGCGCTTGTAATCCCAGCTACACGGGAGGCTGAGGCAGGAGAATCGTTTGAACCCAGGAGGCAGAGGTTGCAGTGAGCCAAGATCATAAGCGTCGATCTTCTGACCTTGTAATCCACCACCTTGGCCTCCCAACGTGCTGGGATTACAGGCATGAACCACTGTGCCCAGCCCACTTCTTTTTTTTTTTAATCTTTATTTATTATTTATTATTTTTTTTTTTTTTTGAGACAGGGTCTTAAGTGATCCTCCTGCCTCAGCCTCCCGAGTAGCTGGGAGTGTAGGCACACACCATGCCCGGCACACACCATGCCCGGCTAATTTATTTTTTGTAAAGATGGGGGTCTCACTATGTTACCTAGGCTGGTCTTGAAGTCCTGGCCTCAAGCAACCCTCCTGCCTTGGCCTTCCAATGTGCTGGGATTACAGATGTGAGCCACTATGTCCAGCCTACAATGCTTTTTTTTTTTTTTTTTTTTTTTTTGAGATGGAATCTCACTCTGTCACCCAGGTTGGAGTGCAGTGGCACAATCTCAGCTCACTGCAACCTCTGCCTCCTGAGTTCAAACAATTCTTCCACCTCAGCCCCTTGAGTAGTAGCTGGGACTACAGGTATACGTCACCACGCCTGGCTATTTTCTGTATTTTTAGTAGAGATGGGGTTTTGCCATGTTGGCCAGGCTGGTCTGGAACTCCTGACCTCAGGTAATCTGCCCGCCTCAGCCTCTCAAAATGTTGGGA
>NW_016822187.1:0-449 GCF_001698545.2 Rhinopithecus bieti | reverse complement strand
GGGTTTTTTTATTTTGACCCCAAAAACTCTTGTAGTATTTTAAATTTAATTTTATAAGATGGGGTCTTGCTGTGTCACCCAGGCTGGAGTGCAGTGGTGTGATCATGGCTAACTGCAACCTCTGTCTCCTGGGCTCAAGTGATCCTCCCGCCTCAGCCTCTGGAGTAGCAGGAACTACAGGAAGTCGTCACTATGCCCAGGTTCCACTGTGATTTTTTTTTTTTTTTGAGATGGAGTCTCACTCTGTCACCCAGGCTGGAGTGCAGTGGTGTGATCTTGGCTCACTGCAAGTTACGCCTCCTAGGTTCACACCATTCTACTGCCTCAGCCTCCCGAGTAGCTGGGACTACAGGCGCCCTTCACCCCACCTGGCTAATTTTTTGTATTTTTAGTAGAGACGGAGTTTCACCATGTTAGCCAGGATGGTCTTGATCTTCTCACGTCGTGAT
>NW_016822185.1:0-984 GCF_001698545.2 Rhinopithecus bieti | reverse complement strand
GGAGGGAGGGAGGGAGGGAGGGAAGGAAGGAAGGAAGGAAGGAAGGAGGGAGGGAAGGAGGGAAGGAGGGAAGGAAGGAAGGAAGGAAGGAAGGAAGGAAGGAGACAAAATATAACACTGAATACACGTTGTTTTTCAAACTGCACATACAACCCACATTTTGACTCAGGCCTCTGGGCCGAGGAGGTACACACACACATCCCAGTCACTGTCCTAAGCTCTCCAGCCATGAGGTTTTCCGGCCCAGTCCCAACCCCGACCTAAGTCACCGGGTATCGGCCACCCATTGGCCGAGGTCCCTGAGCACCTGTTGGGAGGAAGGCTGCTGCGAGGAGCGGGAAAGTCCTGCGTCCCTCCGCTCTTACCGCGGCAGGAACCACAGCCTCCCGAACCTCACGATTTGTGCGGATTTCGCGCAGGGGAAAGCGCTCCAACGCGCGGTGCAAACGGAAGCCACTGGCTGGTCGGGCGGCTGTGATGGGAGAGCTGCATCCTCCCATCGCGTCCAGCTTTTCATGCTGATGTTGGTGAGAAGAGGGTGGATAGCGGGGATTCTCAGGATGAGGCCCTGGGGCCATTAAAAGCCGGGAGGTGGAGGCGTAAACCTGTGGCCACCCTGACCCCTGTCCTCGGTGGACCTCACCACCAGGCCGAGGAGACCCAGGCCTGGTCAGCTGCTCCAAGCCCAGGCCCAGCGCTCGAACGAAGGAGGACCCCAGCAGCAGTCCCTCCCCGGCCCTTCTCTCCCCTACTTTCTCCTCACCTACCAGCTGCGTGAAGAGCACGCCCCCTCCCCAGTCCCCACCAATCAGCGTCCGGAGCGGCGCCCGAGGCGCCGGGGGGCTCTGGTCTGCAGCCAATGAGCGCCACAGCCCGAGGCGGCGCCTCGCCCGCCCCCTCCCGGAATGAAGGCCTCCCGACAGCTGGCGAAGCTGGCGCGGCGCGCGGGGCGCGGGAGCCGCGCGAGCCGGAGTGGAGCGCGCG
>NW_016822184.1:0-984 GCF_001698545.2 Rhinopithecus bieti | reverse complement strand
CTTCTCATGTAGTGATAAATGAGAAAAGTTACTTAAAATGTGCTGTAAGTGGTCCTCCAGCACTATCTTTTCAATTTATTCAGTGATGAGTCCCTCTTCCCTTATGAGAACATATATTTGCTTTTAGCTGAGTATTGACTGGGAAATAGAATTCAGTTAAAATCAACTTTCTTGCAAGATCGTGTTCCATATATTAAGAGACACCAACAGGAAGGATTCTAGAAAGGCTTAATTAACAATGTTAACATAACATTGTTTATTGAGGTTTCAGCGTTGTAGGCAAGTCCTCTTTAGCCCTTCAGCCAATTTAGGATTGTCTCTGTTTTCTTCCAAGAGAGTACTGGAATAATAAAGCATCGTATAAGGCAGAACTAACAAAGGGTATTTCTGACTTTTAGATTTCCAGATTATTTATATATTACACGCTAATTTTCATGAAAATAGTCTTGAGTTCCATAGTTGCAAATGGTAAATCTCTCAGTAAGTGTCCAAGATTTACACAATGACTATTTTGAGATTACAAATGTTTGCTTAACACTTGTGTCCAGTTTAGTTATAGGAAATATGGAGGTCAGAGTCTCTTAAACACAACTAACCTGGAGATTACAGTCTTAATGTATTTGTGTAAAAGTTTGTGTCTACATCACTCTGCCTTTACATTTTTCCTTTAACTTCAGCTCTTTTGATTTTTCATTAGTTCTTGTACTATGAGATATGCAAGACAGGAATAGATCTTAAATAGTAACATTTATCTTCCGGTAGAACTAAAAACCATGTTTGGAGGACAGGGTGGAGAGAAATGGAAAACATAGTAGAAAGTAACCACTGAAGTATCTCTAGTTCTTCAGTGCTTTTCCACCTGTTAAACGACTAGATATAGGGTGGACTAATTAATGCCTTTTCCTGACTCTGATAGTTAATACCCTACATACATGGAAAAAAATCAGAGTCATCTATTCTTGTCATCAAAACATCTTCAGTTTT
>NW_016822183.1:0-980 GCF_001698545.2 Rhinopithecus bieti | reverse complement strand
TACTCAGGAGGCTGAGGCAGGAGAATGGCGGGAACCCGGGAGGCGGAGCTTGCAGTGAGCCGAGATCGCGCCACTACACTCCAGCCTGGGCGACTGAGGAAGGCTGTCTCAAAAAAAAAAAAAAAAAAGTTAAAAAATAAATAACTAAAGGTGGCCACAAAGGAGCACTGCTCTGGAGCTGAGAGCAGGGCCCCCGATCAGAATGGGGCAGGCGGGGGCAGGGTACAGCAGGTCCCAGGCTGGGAGGGTGTGGAGAACAGAGGCTGGCACCAAATAACGAGGGGTAGACTTAGCCAATAGGGGTCAGGGTCCCATGCCACAAACGCCATCATCTGTGAGCACGCCCTACGTGCCGGGCGCTAGACCAAAGCTTCGTTCAGATTTGCTCGTTGACTCCTCACAGATATTTAATGAGGGAGGAAAGTTCTATTACTGTCATTATACTGTGTGCACAGATAGGGAAACCAAGTCTCAGAGAGGTAGAGCAACCGCTCCCAAGGCCCAGGCAAATAAATATTCCTCTGAACAAAGGTGAAGGCACAGCATGATCTGGTGCTGAGCCTTTCCAGCACTGGCTTGGTGACAGCCCTGAGTGAGGCGGCAGGGTTGCAGGAGTGGGAGCAGTGGGAACAGGGCCTGGGGTCAGGCGTCAGCCTCAAAGCACGGCAATTGGTTCCCACAACAAAAATCACAGCTCACCCTGCATGGTGCTCAACAGGAGTTTTATAGCTGCAGGGCTAACCCCATTGTACAGAGGAGGAAACTCAGGCTGAGAGGAGGCGGAGGTACCCACCCAAGGTCCCCATCCAGGAGGCCAGAGCCAGAATTAATTCAAATCTAGGTCCTTGTGATCACTCCATGCCTCCCACCTGATTCCCAAGAAAACAGAGACCCAGGACAGATGAGGGTGGGGGCTAATAAAAGTCAGCAGTAGAAATCTTCCAATTGAATAGACAGAATTTCCTCCGACTTTTTTTTTT
>NW_016822182.1:0-2067 GCF_001698545.2 Rhinopithecus bieti | reverse complement strand
TTCCATACCAACTCAGGGCTCCATACCAATTCAGGGTTCCATACCAACTCAGAGCTCTGCACTCCATCAGGGGCCTGTACTACCTCAGGGTTCACATTGCTTTAGGACCTGGCACTGCCTGGGGATCTGCACTGCCTCAGGCATCTGTACTGCCTCAGAGGCCTAGACATTCTAGGAGCTGTATTAATTTCCTGGGGTGCTGTAACAAACTACCACACCCTTGGTGTCTTAGAACAGTAACTACGGATTCTCAGTCGGAAGTCCAAGATCATGGCGTTGGCCAGGCTGGCCCCTTCCAGAGGCTCTGAGGGAGAAGCTGTCCCAGGCCTCTGACTCCTGATGGCTGCTGGCACCCTGGACTTCTGTGGCTTGTAGCTGCATCGCACCAGCCTCTGCTGCCTTCATGGGGCTCTCCTCCACGTGCCTGTGTGCCCTTCTCGGTCTCCAACAAGGACGCTCTTGTTGGATTTATGCCCATCTAATCCAGTATGATCTGTGAAGACCCCGTTTCCAAATAAGGCCATATTCTGCAGCTCTGGATCAAGAATCTGGGAGGACACCATTCAGCTTGGTGCAGAGCTCAGTGGAGGCTCGAGGTTGGCGTCTCCCTCCTGCAATGCGGGTGCCAGGCTGGCTGCTGTGGAGCTCAGGTGGCTGGCGGCAAGGACGCTGCCCTGTGGTTGGTCAAAGGCCCAGTCCATGGCAGACCACGGGTATTCACAAACCTGAATAGATCTGTCAGATTAAAAAAAAAAAAAAAAAGCTGACTCATTAAAAGTAAGCGCCTAAGGGGAAATACTTTCTGAAAATAAATTACATTTGGCTTATTTGCAAATATTTTCATATAACAGCCACAAATAACTGAATTATTTTACAAATCCAGATGGGTGCTGTCACTCCCCTCCAAAGTGGCCGCTGTGCCGCCTTCCGGGGCTCCTCTCCCTCTGGGGCCCCTCCCCTCCTGGGGTCTCCCTGTCTCAGAGCAGCGGCAGGAGCTTCAGGGCTGGCCTCAACCCTGTTCATTTTAGGAGTTTTCGTTCCGCCTGCTCCCACCAGCACTAAGGTCTGTCCTCTCCCCGCTGTCCTGGGCCAGCCAGAGGCCACCATTGCTGGGAGCCTCCCTGTAGCTGGCCCCTTTGCTGCAGAGCTTCCCACAGCTGTCTCAGGCCCTCCAGGTGCCTGCACCTCCCCAGCCCCGTGGGAACAGGAATGATACTCCCAGAGAGTCTGCGGGGCCTGCCCAGGAGGGCCCCTCCTGCCTTTTAAGCGTAACTCGGGTTATTTTTTCCTTAAGTGCGTGACTTTGCGTTCTCCCACACTGAAGCTCATCTGCCACTGTGCAGTCACCCACACACGCTGCTGCTGGAAGGAGCCGCTCCCAGCTCCTGTGGAGCCCACCCCACTCTCCCTGTCTGGCCCATCCCTACCCATTTCTCAAGGCTGTGCTGGGAACAGAAGGCTCCAAGGACTTTCTAGGCTCCAGGCAGCTACGCCCCTTTGTGCCTGTCACCTGCAGAAGGTTATGATACTGCATTTAACAAGCATTCAGGGAAGGTTCTGCGTGAGCCTCTGGGATTCTGCAGTGAACCAGACAACGCTGCCCGCATGCCAAGTGCACACCGACTTCACTGGCATCAGCACCACCTTATCAAAGCTAATTGTCTCGTGGGTATATCACAGGCCAGACCCTGTTTGCCAAGGCGGTGGGTTCACCACCTCCCTTATCCTGAAAACAGTTGCTTTATAGATGGGAAAATGGAGGCTTGGAGAGCGTGCTTCTGTGATCGAGGATGGAGCTGACACCAGCTGTTGATTCAGGTGTGGGGAGCTCAGCTGCTCTCCTGGAATCTGGATCCTGGATTCTAGGTGCTGGGACGCCAGGTGCTGGGACTCTAGGTGCTGGGACGCCAGGTGCTGGGATGCCAGGTGCTGGGACTCTGGGTGCTGGGACGCCAGGTGCTGGGACTCTGGGTGCTGGGACGCCAGGTGCTGGGACGCCGGGTGCTGGGACTCTAGGTGCTGGGACACCAGGTGCTGGGACTCTAGGTGCTGGGACGCCAGGTGCTG
>NW_016822181.1:0-448 GCF_001698545.2 Rhinopithecus bieti | reverse complement strand
GGCTTGCTCTGCTGCAGTGCAGTGGTGCGATCTCGGCTTACTGCAACCTCTGCCTCCTTCCAGCTTCAAGCGATTCTCCTGCCTCAGCCTCCTGGGTAGCTGGAACTACAGGTGTGCACCACCACACCCAGCTAATTTTTGTATTTTTAGTAGAGACGGAGTTTCACCATGTTGGCCAGGATAGTCTCAATCTCTTAACCTCATGATCCACCCACCTCGACCTCCCAAAGTGCTGGGATTACAGGTGTGAGCCACTGTGCCCATCCTGAATTTTTTTTAAGGTGAAAATATTTTGACAAGTTCCTTTTTCAGAATAGGTTTTTGAGCTGAAAGAACTCTTTCAGCTCCTTAGACCCAACTTTATTTTGCTGAAAAGGGAAAAAATACAACATTTTCCTAAGGAATTTAGCTTTTGTTTAGCTTCACAGCATAGTTGAAAGTTGCCAAA
>NW_016822180.1:426620-440167 GCF_001698545.2 Rhinopithecus bieti | reverse complement strand
ACCCCTTCAACACACACACACACATATATATATATACACACACATATAGAGAGAGAGAGAGAATATTATATATAGAGAGAGAGAGACTGAATTTGATGTTTTCTTCCAGAAGGGTTTTCTTTTTCTCTGTCAGGCAAAGAGGATAAAAGTTGATATCCTCAATCCACTTAGAATTAATCTGGGTCATGGATAGGTGCAACTTTAGTCAGATTCAGTCCAGCTGTTAATATTAGTAGTCTCAAAAGTAAAATCTGACATGTATTTATTGTTGACCACTCCTTTTGGCAATCTGTCTCCCAGGTACTGAGAGATTACAAGGGATCTCATTCTGTCTTTTCAGCTCAGCGCCAAGCCTTCCCATGCTAGCCCAGTTATCAACAAATGTGTGAGAGGAAATAGCCATTTGTTTGATGCTCCATTACATTCCCATCTGTCAAACCCACTGTCATGGCCATTAAAAGTTCTACTGATTTCTCCTTCCTTCAGTAGAGTTCCTCTGCCTAATGATATCTGATGTGGGACAAAGAAAGAGAGATCAGACTGTTACTGTGTCAAAGTAGAAAGAAGTAGACATAAGAGACTCCATTTTGTTCTGTACTAAGAGAAATTCTTCTGCCTTGAGATGTAACCCTAGCCCCAACCCTGTGCTTGCAGAGACATGTGCTGTGTTGACTCAAGGTTTAATAGATTTAGGGCTGTGCAGGATGTGCTTTGTTAAAAAAGTGCTTGAAGGCAGTATGCTTGGTAAAAGTCATCACTATTCTCTAATCTCGAGTACCCAGGGACACAAAACACTGCAGAAGGCAGCAGGGACCTCTGCCTAGGAAAATCAGGTATTGTATTGTCCAAGGTTTCTCCCCATGTGATAGCCTGAGATATGGCCTCATGGGAAGGGAAAGACCTGACGGTCCCTCAGCCCGACACCCATAAAGGGTCTGTGCTGAGGAGGATTAGTAAAAGAAGAAGGCCTCTTTGCAGTTGAGATAAGAGGAAAACATCGTCTCCTGCTCGTCCCTGGGAATGGAATGTCTCAGTGTAAAACCCGATCATGTGTTCTATTTACTGAGATAGGAAAAAACCGCCTTATGGCTGGAGATGAGACACGCTGGCAGCAATACTGCTCCTTAATGCACCGAAATATTTGTGTAAAGTCAAACATAAATCTGGCCTATGTGCACATCAAGGCACAGCACCTTTCCTTAAACTTATTTATGATACAGAGATCTTTGCTCACATGTTTTCCTGCTGACCCTCTCCTCACCATTACCCTAAAGACCTGCCACATCCCCCTCTCCAAGATGGTAGAGATAGTGATCAATAAATACTGAGGGAACTCAGAGACGAGTGCTGGCACGGGTCCTCCGTATGCTGAGCTCTGGTCCCCTAGGCCCACTTTTCTTTCTCTATACTTTGTCTCTGTGTCTTATTTCTTTTCTCAGTCTCTCGCCTACCTGACAGAAATACCCACAGGCTGTGGAGGGGCTGACCACCCCTTCAATCTGATCCTCATCTCAGACTCAGATGCAGCAAATTACCCAAGGAAAGAGAACAGCCAACAATCTCAGTTTACCTAGTTAGTACTATTCCCTGTCTATAATTTTAGTTCATCTTGTTATTTTTGTTTTGCAGTTATTCGATAACTTTTAGAAATATTATATTTATAGTTTATGGTATTATATAAACTATATATGGTTTACATATTGTATTTCCATTAAAGTATTATATTTAAAAGTGTTACATTTTTCCAGTTGTAGTTGGCAAGATGGCCTGCCACTTCCTACAACAATCAACTCTGAAGCAGAGGCATTTTATTCATTATTTAAGTAAATAATAGATGCACATGTTATAAAATTTAAAAGGGCAGACAGTAAAATGTAAGCTTCCCTAACAATATATTCTGCATCCACTCAGTTATCCCCAGAGGTAATTAACTGTTCCTGGCATATTCTTCATCCTTTTCGATATATGTAGGTACAAATGTATATACAAGATAATTCCCCCTTTAAGGGCATATTTATGTTTTGTCCTGTATTGAAAAACTTATTGGCCATGTGCGGTTGCTCACGCTGGTAATCCCAGCACTTCGGGAGGCTGAGGTGGGTGAATCAAGAGGTCAGGAGTTCGAGGCCAGCCTGGCCAATATGGTGAAACTCCGTCGCTACTAAAAAAATACAAAAAAAAAAAAACCTTTTTGGCCAGAAGCAGTGACTCAGGCCTGTAATCCCAACACTTTGGGAGGCCGAGGTGGGTGGATCACTTGAGGTCAGGAATTAAAGACCAGCCTGGCCAATATGGTGAAACCCCATCTCTACTAAAAATACAAAAAGTTAGCCCAGCGTGGTGGCACATGCCTGTAATCCCAGCTACTCAGGAGACTGAGACAGGAGAATCATTTGAACCTGGGAAGCAGAGGTTGCAGTGAGCCGGGATGGTGCCATTGTACTTCACTATAGGGGACAGAGCAAGACTTTGTCTCAAACAAACAAACAAACAAAATGGCATATTTTTCTTTTTCTTTTCTTCTTTTTTTTTTTTTTTTTTTTTTTTTTTTTTTTTGAGAAGGATTCTCACTCTGTTGCCCAGGCTGGAGTGCAGGGGCACAATCTCAGCTCACTGCAACCTTCACCTCCTGGGTTCAAGCGATTCTCCTGCCTCAGACTCCTGAGTAGCTGGGACTACAGGCATGCGCCACCACGCCTGGCTAATTTTTTTGTATTTTTTGGTAGAGATAGGGTTTCACTATGTTGGCCAGGCTGGTCTCAAACTCCTGACCTCAACTGATCCACTGGCCTTGGCCTCCCAAAGTGCTGGGATTATAGGCGTGAGCCACCATGCCCGGCTAAAATACATGTTTTTCTTGAGTTGTCTTTGTCTCATGGATTTGTAAGAGTAGTTTTGATATTATGCTGTGAATATCTTCACCCCAGTCAGTCCTCTTCTATTTCTCCCAAAGGTATTGCATACTTTCACTTTGCTTTCCTCTTATCACTCACAGGCACACAAAATTGATTCAATCATCTCCCTCAGTTTATTGCACTTTACTTACTTATTTATTTATTTATTATTTATTTATTTTGAGATGGAGTCTCTGTCACCCAGGCTGGAGTGCAATAGCACGATCTTGGCTCACTGCAACCTCCACTTCCCAGGTTCAAGCGATTCTCCTGCCTCGGCCTTCTGAGTAGCGGGGACTACAGGCATGCACCCTCATGCCTGGCTAATTTTTGTATTTTTAGTAGATACAGGATTTTGCCATGTTGGCCAGGCTGGTCTCGAACTCCTGACCTCAAGTGATCCACCCATCTGAACCTCCCAAAATGCCGGGATTACAGGCATGAGCCACCCCGCCCAGCCCTATTGCACATTATAATCACTGATTGGGTAAGATCCCTGTTCTGTTATAGTTTTTCATTATTTTCTCCTCATCTCCCATTCGTAACACCAATTCCTCTCCTCTAAAATGCACTCAGTTTTGTATATTTAGTCTGTTTTTTAAATATACGTATTATTTCTAAAAATATTAGGCCAGGCACAGTGGCTCACGCCTATAATCCCAGCACTTTGGGAGACCCAGGCAGGTGGATCACCTGAGGTCAGGAGTTCAACACCAGCCCGGCCAACATGGTGAAACCCCGTCTCTACAAAAATACAAAAAAATTAGCCGGGCATGATGGCGGGTGCCTGTAATCCCAGCTACTCAGGAGGCTGAGGTGGGAGTATCGCTTGAACCCAGGAGCGCGAGGTTGCAGTAAGCTGAGATCACACCACTGTACTCCAGTCTGGGTGACAGAGAGAGACTCCATCTCAAAAAATAAAAAATAAAAAATAAATTTAACCTGGAGATATAAAAGGTATCAGTGTTTGTGTATGTGACAGTGTGTTTATTTAACAAAATGCAATATTGTGTATTTGCAGAAATGGGTTTCTGCTATGAATTTTATGCTGTTTCCTACTCCCTTTTCACTGTTTTTGTGAAAACAGGTATTTTTACTCTCTATGTTTTGCATCAGTAAACCAAGCCTAAGTAAATCTATGCATTAGTGATGGACATCTGGACTGCCTCCGATTCTCACCATCACACACAGCCTTGTCATGAATATTCTGATACATGTCTCCTTATAGACCTAGGTGCTAGTTTCTCTTAGGTATATAGTTAGAAGGACTGCTGAATCTTAAAGCATACGGTTACTTAAATACTTCCAGGTTGCTTCCCAATGTGCTGTACCTGTTTCCCATCAGCAGGACATGAGACTTCCCATTTGCCTATGTTTTGTTTTATTTTATTTTATTTTATTTTATTTTATTTTATTTTATTTTATTTTAAGACAGAATCTCGCTCTGTCACCTAGGCTGGAATGCAGTGGCATGATCTCGGCTCACTGCAGCCTCCACCTCCCAGGTTCAAGCGACTCTCCTGCCTCAGCCTCCCGAGTAGGTGGGGTTACAGGCACGCACCACCATGCCCAGCTAATTTTTGTATTTCTAGTAGAGATGGGATTTCACCATGATCATGAAGCTGGTCTCAAACTCCTGACCTCAGGTGATCCACCTGCCTTGGCCTCCCAAAGTGCTGGGATTACATGCATGAGTCACTGTGCCCGGCCTCTCATTTGCCTATATGTGACCCAGGACATAACTTTCTAATGTTTACCAAAGATATAAATTGGTATCTCGCCATTTTATTTGCATTTCTCTGGTTACTAGTGAGGTTCATCATGTCTTCATATTTTTAGCTACTTAGCTTTCCTCTTCTTAAGTTGGACTATTCACATTCTTTACCCATTTTTTTCTATTAGGTTTCCTGTTGGGTATTTTTTTTTCTTTCTAATTTCAGAAGTTCCTTGTATAGTCTAGAATCTAGTTATAAGTCCCTTGTTTGTTTTAGATATCATACCTTCTCCTTGTTATTATCTCTTAACTTCGTTCATGATGTGCCTCATTGAAGCCTTTCATATCGAGTTGCTCAGATTCATCCATTTATTTTCCCTTTTTGCTGTAAGGTTTTACAATCTTCTATTTTAAAATTCTTTCCCACCTCAAGGTAACAAAATGTTATTCTGAATTTTGTCTATTAGCTTCATGGTTTCATCTTTGACTTTTGATATCTTATCTGTTGGAAATTTGTAACTGTGTGAGTTATAATCCAATTTTATTTTTCCAACATACTGTAAGTCAGTTTTCTCAAGATTACCCACTAAAAACTCATTAATTCAAATACTATATCATATACGAAATTTCCATTCACACTCAGGTCTGTTTCTGTATTCTGTATTCTATTCCATTGGGTACTTATTTATTCTTGTGTCAGTGCTACACAGTTTTTAAAAATTACTATGGCTATTATCTTTTTTTTTTTTTTTTTTTGAGACGGAGTCTCGCTCTGTCACCCAAGCTGGAGTGCACTGGCCAGATCTCAGCTCACTGCAAGCTCCGCCTCCCGGGTTCACGTCATTCTCCTGCCTCAGCCTCCCGAGTAGCTGGGACTACAGGCGCCCGCCACCTCGCCCGGCTAGTTTTTTGTATTTTTTAGTAGAGACGGGGTTTCATCGTGTTAGCCAGGATGGTCTCGATCTCCTGACCTCGTGACCCGCCCGCCTCGGCCTCCCAAAGTGCTGGGATTACAGGCTTGAGCCACCGCGCCCGGCCTTTTTTTTTTTAAATAGAGATGAGGGTATCGCCATGTTTGTTGCCCAGGCTGGTCTCAAACGCCTGAGCTCAAGCGATCCAACCACTCTCCCAAAGTGCTGGGATTGCAGGCATGAGCCAATGAGCCTGGCCGCTATTATCTTTTTTTTTTTTTTTGGTCTGAATTTTTAAAAATGGAAAAACAGCTGGACGTGGTGACTCCTGTCTGTAATCTAGCACTTTGGGAGGCCAAAGCGGGTGGATCACCTGAGGTCAGGAGTTCGAGACCAGCCTGGCCAACATGGTGAAACCCCATCTCTACTAAAAATACAAAAATTAGTGGGGTGTGGTGGCGGGCGCCTGTAATCCCAGCTACTCAGGAGGCTGAGGCAGGAGAATCGCTTGAACCCGGGAGGTGGAGGTTGCAGTGAGCAAGATGCCGCCACTGCACTCCAGCCTGGGCAACAAAGAGAAAAACTCCATCTCAAAAAAAAGACAAGAAAAAACAAAAGTGCAATTTTCATTCAATAAATATTTCATTCTTATGCAGTTTTGTTGCAGAAAGTGAAGTCCATGACTTTAGAATGATAGTAATTTATCTACCAAATAATCCATTTCACATAGTTTCAATAACTGCAGCAATCTCCTTGAATTGTCTGTCAAAATTCTGAAACTGTGGAACTGTCATTTCAAAGGACTTGGTCTTAACTTGGCCTGAATGATCTGCCACTTTTAGCATCACTGCTAAAACTGCAACATAACGATACTTAAGAGATCTGCAACCGTCACAGCTCGCAGCCAAACCCAGTTTCCATTGAAAATCTACAAACTCTGGCCAGGTGCGGTGGCTCAGGCCTGTAATCACAGCACTTTGGGAGGCTGAGGTGCGTGGATCACCTGAGGTCAGGAGTTTAGACCAGCCTGACCAACATGGTGAAACACCATCTCTACTAAATTTACAAAATTAGCCCGGCGTGGGGGCGCATACCTGTAGTCCCAGGTACTCGGGAAGCTGAGGCAGGAGAATCGCTTGAACCCAGGAGGCAGAGGTTGCAGTGAGCCGAGATCGTGCTAAGGGAGGAGACCACTACTACTCCTGCTGTCCTCCTACCCCCACTTTGCTTAGTTCACAAGACAGGAGGAAAGAGAGAAAGCAAAAAGTTGGAGAAAAAACAAAAACAAAACAAAAGTAAGATAAATAGTCAGACAACCTTGACAGCACCAAGTGATAATAATAACATTAACCCCTGACCTAAACTACTTGTGTTATCTGTAAATTCCAAACACTGTATGAAAAAAGCATTGTAAAACTTTTTGTTCTGTTAGCTGATGCATGTAGCTCCCAGTCACCTTTCTCACGCTTGCTCATTTATCATGACCCTTTCATGTGGACCCGTTAAAGTTTAAAAAGGTCAAGAGCTGGCCGGGCGTGGTGGCTCACGCCTGTAATCCCAGCACTTTGGGAGGCCGAGGTGGGCGGATGACGAGGTCAGGAAATTGAGACCATCCTGGCTAACATGGTGAAACCCTGTCTCCACTAAAAATGCAAAAAAAATTAGCCAGGCGTGGTGGCAGGTGTCTCTAGTCCCAGCTACTCGTGAGGCTGAGGCAGGAGAATGGCCTGAACCTGGGAGGCAGAGCTTGCAGTGAGCTGAGATGTGCCACTGCACTCCAGCCTGGGCAACAGAGCAAGACTCCATCTCAAAAAAAAAAAAAAAAAAAGATCAAGAGTTTCTTTTTCAGGGAGCTCGGCTCTTAAAACGCAAGTCGGCCTACACTCCCAGCCAAATAAACCACTTCCTTCTTTAATCTGGTATCTGAGGAGTTTTGTCTTCAGCTTGTCCTGCTACAGTGCCACTGGACTCCAGCCTGGCAACAAAGAGGGAAACTCCATCTCAAAAAAAAGAAAATAAAATCTACAAGCTAGTTGGTGACCTCAGACTTAGCATCCAGTGGCAGCTCACTGGACTCCTCCATGGGAGGTGTCTGGAGCTGGCACCATGGACTCGAACAAACGCTTCCCCCCTTCCCCCTGTTATCAGTTACAATGAGTCTCCTTATTCTCTTTTGTCAAAATTCCGTTGATTATCCATGGACTTATGCATTCATATAAATTTTACAATCAGTTGTCAAGTTATATAAGCCATTCTGTTGATATATTGACATCTCATGGCTCTTGAAGGAGAACATGGAGGAAATTCACATCTTTATAATACTAAATCACCTCATTTATAAATAAGGTAAATCTCTTCACTTAATTAGTTTTCAACTTGCCCTTGAATAATTTTAAGTGTTTCTCAATACAAAGGTTATGTGCATTTATTCTGTGGCTTGTTCTTAGACACGTTATGATTTTATTCTATCATGAATGATATGTTATTTTCTCATATTTTCTAGGTGATTATTGCGGATGTGGTGGAAATTTCTGATTTTTTTAATGTTGATTTTGTAGCCAGCAATCTTAATGAACTATTGTATTGTATTGTAAATAGTTTACTAATTCCGCTTCATTTTCTATGTAGCTAATCAAAACAATTGTGCCTCTCTGAGAAACTATATAGCATCAAGGTTAAAAGGTGAAATATGGAAGCCATAAAAACTAGTTTCAAAACTGTAGTTAACTCCTCTACTTCCTTTCCAGATTACAAATTTAATGTCCAGTTTTCTTCCCTGAGACTAGACTCCTCTACTGAAGACTCATTTTATAACATTCCTTATCTTTCCATCATCACCACTCCATCTACACCACAAAGGAAAAAATCCTTTGCCCTATTGCCTCCTGCTGCCATAAAATTATATATTATAGGGTATCAGAGTCTTTTTGTTTTGGTTTTGGTTTATTGAGACAGAGTCTTGCTTTGTCACCCAAGCTGGAGTGCAGTGGCGCCATCTGGGCTCACTGCAACCTCTGCCTCCCAGGTCCAAGCAATTCTCATGCCTCAGCCTCCAAGCAGCTGGGATTACAGGTGCCTGCCACTATGTCCAGCTAAGTTTTGTATTTTTAGTAGAGACAGAGTTTCATCATGTTGCTCAGGCTGGTCTCAAACTCCTGACCTCAGGTGATCCACCCAGCTCAGCCTCCCAAAGTGCTGTGATTACAGGCATGAGCCACTGCGCCCGGCCTCAGAATCTCCAGAATGAGGACGTGGTGGAAGATACTGAGCAATGGGATAGTAAAGAGTTGGGGACCGAGTTAAGTTTTATAAGGAATTAGGGATACCAGCAGCTCTAAGAGCCAAGATTTGGGTTATTCAACTCAGAATGGGGAAGGAACCTCAGCTTCATGATGGTAAAAAATTCCACAACCTCTGCCCAGAAAAAAGGTGATTCACATCCTGTTATTACTGTGTACTCAGGGAAATAGCTCCCCACAAGGCACTGCATTAGGGAGAAACTATGGTGAGGAACAGTGATGAGCAGGGCATGAAGAGTGATCGTCTTAAGCCACACATGATGTCCTGAGGGTGAATTCCAGGACCTCCTGTCCTTCAGGATGATCCCACAGTCTCACTGACCACTGAGGCCAGATGCATAAATACTTTGCCTTACCAGAGACTGATCAGGGGAAAAGGTACTGGCACAGCCTCTTCAGTTCCTGGCACGGAGGGCAGAGACTAGCCCACAATGAAAGTGGCCTCTTCGATGGGAGGATCCTTGTGTCCTGGGCTATCTTAGGTCTCATCTGATCTTGCATAGTGAAAGCTACTCATGGGAGAACTCCCTTAGTGGGGAAGCCCTTAGAGTGGAATCTTTCCTAACATCAGCTCTAGTTTCTGGAAATATATGCCATTCTTCTCCACTCTCTGTAGCACTGTGGTCTTACCCTCTGAAGAGAATGTTTGTTGGTTGCCACCTTAGCATTACAACATCCTATTCCCTTCTTAGGGGTACCCTGAATTTGTCAGCCATAGAGTTTGAGTAGGATTAATCTTACCCTGGACCTCAGGAGTAGGCCCTAATGATTTAAACGAAGCAGCATATCCCATCCCTGTTACACGATAATGAGTTCTCCAAGAAGTACACACTTTTTTCTGCTGGCTGTGAACAAGAGAACCTATAGCTCAAGCTGCCTGTGGTGGGCACTTTGAAAACATGAGTAGAGAGTCTGCCCCAGAATGGAGTCCACATTGAAGAAGAAGGACCAAGATAAACCAGATACTTCTTTTTTATTATTATTAATTGAGATGGAGTCTCTCTGTTGCCCAAGCTGGAGTGCAGTGGCGCAATCTCCACTCACTGTAGCCTCCACCCACTGGGTTCAAGCAATTCTCGTGCCTCAGCCTCCCACGTAGCTGGGACTACAGGTGTGCACCACTATGCCCGGCTAATTACTTTGTATTTTTAATAATACCAGGCTGGTCTCGAATTTTTGACCTCAGTTGATCTGCCCGCCTCGATCTCTCAAAGTGCTGTGATTATAGGCATGAGCCACCGCGCCTGGCCCAGAGACTTCTTTGAGCCTTGTATGAAGACTTACCTGAAACCCAGATCTACCTAGGATTGTGAGGCAATATTTTTGCTTTATTATTTAAGCCAATTTTCTGATAAAGTGCCTTAACCTGATAAACTATTATCTGTCTAGCATTCAGTCCATTGGACATTTCTTAAAAAAAAAAAGGAACTGTTCATGAATTTGTGCATCAGCCTTGCACAGGGGCCATGTTCATCTTCTCTGTACTATTCCAATGTGAGTATATGTGCTGCCGAAGTGAGCACTATTGAACATCTCTGATGTCTTTCTACATACTGCACAGCCTCAACCTGTAACCAGGTGCTCCTCTTTTGCACTCTCACTACGACCCCCAACTCCTTAACCCTCTTCCTTTGCTTATTCATCCCACAACCCACTTTCTCCTCTAGGTTCTTGCTAGATTAGAGCTCCTGGCGCAGTCAGTCAACATCGTTCCATGCTAGCCCCCGGGCATTTGTATCACACAACAGCATGTAAGTCTTCACTACTGCCTCGGTAATTCTCTCATCCTTCTCTTCTTAATTTTTTTTTTTTTTTTTTTTTTGACGAAGTTTTGCTTTTTCATCCAATCTGGAGTGTAATGGCGTGATCTCGGCTCACTGCAACCTAAGCCTCCTGGGTTCAAGCTATTCTCCTGCCTAAGCCTCCCGAGTAGCTGGGATTACAGGCACGTGCCACCACGCCCAGCTAATTTTTGTATTTTTAGTAGAAATGGCGATTCACCATGTTAGCCAGGCTGGTCTCGAACTCCTGCTCCTAGGTGAGATCCGCCCACCTCGGACTCCCACGGTGCTGGGATTACAGGCGTGAGCCACCGCTCCCGGCCTCTTCTTAATTTTCCAAAGCCTTTGTCATATGGCATCCCTAAACCATCTCCTCTTCCTACCTCCTCAGATAATTTCACCCGCAGCAGTGGAAAAGATGAGGTCATTCGACATAAGCTATTACTCTACACAGGTATCTTGGGGTTCTACCTAGAGAGGTATCTTGAGTCCCTCCAGGAATACTCTCCACAGTCTCCTCTTTGTTTGCTTCCTCGGACAATAATAACGTGTAGTCCCACTAAGCGAGATACAGCCTGAGAACATCAGAGTCGCAGACTCTCCTTAATGTTAAGTAGCGCTTCCATCTTACCCAAGTACAATTTACCTAGCTTCAGTCTCTTCATCTTTAAAACACGTTTAATACTTTGCTCGTGGCACTGTTGTAAAACTAGTTAAACACGAGAATGTGAAAATGCTTCTAAATTCAGTGCTGGGCAAATCTAAGGCGTACTTTGTTCCAAATATGAGCTGGTTTCCCTTGACCCGGCCAAGTCTGTCCCCTAGGTCTCTTCTACTCCGTTTTTCTCCAGTTCCCGGGCGGGGCTCTCAGTGGCCACGGTGGCCTGGCCCCAGGGCGTCCACGCTCCCCGCCAAGTGCTCCTTAGGGACCCGACAGGACCAGGAAAACTCCATGACGAGCATTCGAGGATGCCTGGAGCCCTGCCCCACTGTCTCAGGGCTCTGGCTGCAGCCCTAACTGTGCCAGAAATTTCCTAAGGAAGCACCATGGAGTTCACCCCTGTGCCCTCGGTCATCACCCACCGCTGCAGCCCGGGCCTTACCTGCTTTGCTGACTACTTCCCTGCGCACCCCAATCCCAAAGCTGTGGTTGGCCCACCGGGTACTTTTCTCGAGTCAGGGACGCAGTGATGAGGCACTACCTTTTAAGAGCTGTTTGCGAAACGTCAGTTGCCATTTAGTTTCCGTAGTGTAGTGGTTATCACGTTCGCCTCACAGGCTAAAGGTCCCTGTTTCGAAACTTGGGCGGAAACAAAGTGAGGAGTCTTTTGGTTTTTTTCCTTCCCTATATCCTTGCGAATTCTACATAGGAATCCTCCAAGATCGCAGTGAGATCCCGGAACTCTAGGTCCGAGAAGACTTGTGAAGGACTGAAGGGCAGACACGAGCAGCCGAGCCGCTCTCGACAACGGGCTCGGAGCCGGCAGCGCCCCTGGTGGCTGTGGGTGACTGGGTCCCCCCGGAGCCGTGAGAGCTTTTGACATCAGCAGGCACCGTGTTGCAGTTCCGCCCCGTCAGTTTCTGTGTCTTTTCTGACACCCAGAAGGCACTCCGGGCACACTGGGAACCGGAAATGGCTGCTCAGTGAATGAAGTCGTCACTTCCGACCCGGATCTGAGGAGCAAGTTGTGGTTCAGGGCCTAGTCCTGAACAGCCGGTCAGTTTTTCAGAACCTGATCAGGCTTCGGCTCCTACTCCGGCCTCTTCGGCTGAGACCGCGACGGGTTCGTTTCCTCCACATAGTTTACAAACCTGCATAGAGATCCAAGAGTGCGCTGGTGATTATCTCACTTGCGCTGATTGCCGGTATCATTAACCTGGTAGTCCAGAGGAACGAACGGAACCGAACGTCGTGACGGAGCGGGGATCACAAGTCGCTCTGCTCTGTCACCCCCACCAAACTTGCCTTTATTGTATTTTTTTTCTCATTTGTCACCATCCAGTTCTCAGTCACGAAAATGTTTGTTCTTTCTCTTTCCTTTCAAGATTCTTAGGTTCTAAATCAGGTGGAAACAATGTGCATTTTCAATTAAAAGATTATTTTCACAACTCTCCTAAAAGGGGGACAAACAATTTGAACAGACACTTGATAAAAGAAGATATGTGGATCACAAATAATCACATGAAAAGATGGCCAACGTCATTAATCATTAGGGAATGTCATTAATCATTAGGGAAATGCAAATTTAAAACACAATGAGATACCACTACACACATATCAGACTATCTAAAATTTAAAAGACTGACCATACCAAGTTGGCAAGGATGTGGAGAAACCAGAACACTCATTCACTGCTGTTGGGAATGTAAAATGGTATGTTCACTTTGGAAAACAGTTTGGTGGTTTTTAAAAACGTTAAACTACTATAATATGACTCAGCCATTCCACTCCCAGGTATTTACCAAGAGTAAACAGAGCATATGCCCATACAAAAGCCTGTACACACTGTTTGGACAAACGGAGGCAAGATGGCACAGTTCCGTGTTCTTCACCATCAACTTTCCCGCGCCCGGGAAAGACACGGGTCGACTGTGCAGGCGCAACCCGACCTCCGATGGAGAAGAACCGGAACCCGCCTAGCCACGCCTATCGCCCCTCCCCCGACCCGCCTATGTCCTGCCCACTGCCCTCCCACTCCCGGGCCCAGGACATAAAAGCCGCTCCCTGCCGGGCGCGGTGGCTCAAGCCTGTAATCCCAGCACTTTGGGAGGCCGAGACAGGCGGATCACGAGGTCAGGAGATCGAGACCATCCTGGTCTACACGGTGAAACCCCGTCTCTACTAAAAAATACAAAAAACTAGCCAGGCGAGATGGCGGGCGCCTGTAGTCCCAGCTACTCGGGAGGCTGAGGCAGGAGAATGGCGTGAACCCGGGAGGCGGAGGTTG
>NW_016822180.1:412549-421491 GCF_001698545.2 Rhinopithecus bieti | reverse complement strand
GAGTCAGGCCTAGTAGACACTAACATCCAAACCCTAAACAGGATTAAAGCAGAATTAAAAACCTACAATACCCCCTTCACCCCCGGACCACCGGTATGGCTGCTGCCCATAATACAGCAGATGTTCCCGTTCCTAATTCCCATACTAATCCTCTGTTTTGTCCTATGTCTCGCTCCTGTTTTAATCAAATTTCTCCGAGCCAAAGTTCAAGAGATCACGCGCGTCACCTTCAACCAGATGCTTCTTCATCCGTACGTCCAAATACCAACCATAGACCCCAACCTTAACGACGTCCCTTAACAGCAGGAAGTAGCCAGACAGACCACGCCGCCCCTTATCACTATTATCAATAAAAGGTTGGACTGTTTGGACAAACGGAGGCAAGATGGCGCAGTTCCGGGTTCTTCACCGTCAACTTTCCCGCGCCCAGGAAAGACACGGGTCGACTGCACAGGCGCAACCCGACCTCTGACGGAGAAGAACCAGAACCCGCCTAGCCACGCCTATCACCCCGCCCCCCGACCCGCCTATGTCCCGCCCACTGCCTTCCCACTCCCGGGCCCAGGACATAAAAGCCGCTCCCGGTGGGCGCGCGGTGCGAACTTCCTCGGCCCCTCCTCGTGCGCGGGACCCAGGAACCTCATTGGAGAACCCCAGAGCAAACTTCCTCGGCCCTTCCTCGTGTGCGGGACCCAGGAACCTCGCCCGAGAACGCCAGAGCGACTTCGTCGGCCTCCACTGCCGGAGACTGGTGAACCTCGCCCCTCCCTCAAATTGGCTTGTAAATAAAGTCTTTTTTGCCTTGCCTACTTGCCTTTTCTCTGGCATTTGCTCTGGGGTCGCATTAAAGCAAATCACACACACGTTCATAGCAGCTCTATTTGTAATAGCCCCAAACTGTAGACAATCCGAATGTCAATTAACAAGTTAAAGACCAATTCATACAATGGAATGTTAGCCAAAAAACAGACGGAACTACTCATATATACAAAAACATGAATCTCAAGTATGCTGAGTAAAAAAAGCCACTGTACCCAGCCTCCATTACAGCATTTTGAATTTAAAACATTTTTTGGCCAGGCAAGGTGTTTCACGCCTTTAATCCCAGCAGTTTGGGAGGCTGAGGTGAGCGGATCACTTGAGCCCAGGAATTTGAGACCAGCCTGGCCAACATGGTGAAACTAAAGATATAACTATTAGCCTGTAATCCCAGCTACTCCGGAGGCTGAGGCTTCAGACTCGCTTGAGCCTCAGAGGCGAAGGTTGTAGTGAGCGGAGATCCAGACTGGGCAACAGAGATAATTTATCTCAAAAAAAAAGTAGGCCCTATGAACTGTGCCTAACGTGTACATCAGACCTGAATTGTGGTGATAATTTCCCAGGTGTATACACATGTCAAAACTTGTACATTTCAAATATGTTCAGTTTATTGTATGTCAGTTAAGCCTTAACATAGCTATTATTGTAGCAGGAGGAGCTGCAGACAAGAACCCTTCAGACACCGAGTTGCAGAAGGAAAGGGCTTTATTCAGCTGGGAGCATCGGTGGACTCACGTCTCCAAAATCCGAGCTCCCTGAGTAGCAATTCCTATCCTTTTTAAGGGCTTACAACTCTAAGGGGGTCCATGTGAGAGGGTCATGATTGAGCAAGCAGGGGGTACATGACTGGGGGCTGCATGCACCGGTAATCAGAACGGAACAGAACAGGACAGGGATTTTCATGATGCTTTTCCATACAGTGTCTGAAATCTATAGATAAAACAAGCAGTGAGGTCAGGGGCTGATTTTTTAACTACCAGGCCCAGGGCGCAGAGTTGGGCTATCTGCCTGTAGATTCCATTTCTGCTTTTAGTTTTTATGGCTTCTTTCTGTAGAGGCAGAAATTGGGCATAAGACAATATAAGGGGTGGTCTCCTCCCTTATTATAATTTTTTAGTATTTCCCAGAAAAAAATAAAAAAGCCCACATATTTGAAGGCTGTTTGGAATATTCATATAAAATACATGTTGAACATCCCAAATCTGAAAATCTGAAATTCAAAACATTCCAAAATCCTAAATGTTTTGGGTGCTGACAGGATGATCAAAGGAAATGCTCACTGGAGCATTTTGGATTACAGATTTTCAGATTTGAGATACTCAACTAGGGTGGGTATAATGCAAATATTCCAAAATCTGAAAAAAATCAAAATTTGAAACAATTCTGGTCCCAAGTATTTTAGATAAAGGATACTCAACCTGTACTTTTTTTTTTTTTGAGACAGAGTTTTGCTCTTGTCATCCAGGCTAGAATGCAAGGTGCGATCTCAGCTCACTGCAACCTCTGCCTCCCGAGTTCAAGCGATTCTCCTGCCTCAGCATCCCAAGTAGCTGGGATTACAGGTGCCCATCACCACACCCGGCTAATTTTTGTATTTTTAGTAGAGACAGGGTTTTGCCATATTGGCCAGGCTAGTCTTGAACTCCTGACCTCACCTGCGGAGGAGATCCACCTGCCTCCGCCTCCCAAAGTGCTGGGGATTACAGGCGTGAGGCTTTTTGTTTTTTGTTTGTTTGTTTGTTTGTTTTTACAGGGTCTTGCTCTGTCACCCAGGCTGGAGTGCCTAAATAATTTCTTTCTACCTCCTGTATCAGGACTACAGGCATGCATCACCAGAGCCTACCATATATACATACATATATACACACACACATATATATACACACATTCATATATATACACATATATATCTGCACAGCAACACACACACACCGGCTGGTCTATATATATATACCAGTATAGTATATTTTTTTTTTTTTTTTTTTTTTTTTTTGATACAGAGTCTTGCTCTGTCTGTCACCCAGGCTGGAGTGCCATTGATCTCGGCTCACTGCAACCTCTGCCTCCTAGGATTACAGTGCCTGCCACCTCGCCTGGCTATTTTTTGCATTTTTAGTAGAGATAAGATTTTGCCATGTTGGCCAGGCTAGTCTCAAACTCCTGACCTCAGGTGATCAACCCACCTTGGCCTCCCAAAGTGCTAGGATTATAGGTGTGGGCCACCACATCTGGCCAGGCCTGCTAATTTTTAATTTCTAAAAATTAAAAATTAATTTAAACTGCTAAAGTTTAATTTTTAAACTTTTTTTGGTAGAAAGTGAGTCTCACTAAATTGCCTAGCTGGCTTTGAACTCCTGACCTCAAGAGATCCTCGGGCTTTGACCTCCCAAAGTGTTGAGATTATAAATATGAACCACCACACCCAGCCTTAAATTTTTCTTTAATCAAAAATTTTATATGGCCAGGCGCTGTGGCTCATGCCTGTAATCCCAGCTACTCAGCAGGCTAAGGCAGGAGAATCGCTTGAACCTGGGAGGCAGAGGTTGCAGTGAGCTGCGATCGTGCCACTGCACTGCAGCCTAGGCAACAGACCAAGACTACATCTCAAAAAAAAAAAAAAAGCTTTTTTGTATGGACAGGTGTGGTGGCTTATTCCTGTCATTCCAGCACTTTGAGAGGCTGAGGCAGGAGGATGGCTTGAGCCCAGGCAGTCTGATCACTTGAGCCTAGGAGTTCAAGACTATCCTGGGCAACATGGCAAAACCCAGGCTCTACCTAAACACAAAAATTATCCAGACATAGTGGTTCATACCTGTGGTCCTAGCTACTTGGGAGGCTGAGATGGGAGGATCGCTTGAGCCTGGGGGCAGAAGTTGCAGTGAGCCATGATTGTGCTGATACAGGAGACAGAAATTATTTAGGCAGATAGTGAGTGCAGAAAAGTCCTCAGTAGAATTTCTTTGCTAACAAAAAAGCAGCCCCCAAAATCATTTCTAAGAAAGAGCAGCCTGAAAAATTGAGCTGCAAACATGGGTAAGCAAGCTGGAAGCTTGCACAGGGGAATGCTGGCAGCTATGCCAATAGAAAAGGGGTACCCGGGGGGTCAGGCATGTCCACCATGGAGGCTCCATCTTCCCTTTTTTTTGTTACCATATGTATAGTAATAAAGAAATGGGCAACACAGTGCAGCTCAGGTAGTGAACCTGCCTGCATAATCAAAGATTGGGGTGGAGGAAGCCAGAGATTCCCATCCTATGCAAATAGCACACCTGGTCAGACCAGTTTTTTGCACGCTATGTAGATCAGACTCTGCCTCCTCACCAGCTCATCTACAAAACCCCCTGCATTTCACTGCAGATCTGGCAACCCATTTTTCCAGGACCCCTCTCTGCAGCAGAGAGCTATTCTCTTTCTTTCGTCTATTAAAATTCCACTCTCAACCTCACTCTTTGTGTGTCTGCATCCTTATTCTTGGTGGTTGTGAGACAACGAACCTCAGATGTTACTCCAGGTAACAAGGCCATTTCAGTGCCAGTGCACTCCAGCCTGGGCAACAGAGTGAGACCCTGTCTCAAACAAAAAAAAAATCCCTGTCCTCATGGAGTTTACATCCTAGTTTGTGAGGCAGATAATAAAATATGTGGTTTGTGTGATATTGTGAAGAAGTATACTTTTGGTCTTTGTCCTTAGTTCCTAACACAGATCTAAAACACTTGTAATTTCCTAATAGGGGTGAGAGGAGTGTCTTTTGTTATTCATAATAAGCCCCTTCCAAGCATACCTGAGTTTATACTAATGAGGTGATTCCTGGAAGAAGGGGTCCAGTTTCTAGAGAAACCAACCAAATGATCAGAGGGTTGGAACTTTCAGCTCCATCGCCAACCTCTGGGGAGGAGAAAGGGGCTGGAGATTGACTCCAATGGTCAATTATTTCATCCATTCTGTCTAAGTAATAGAATCTACATCCAAACTCTAAACAACAGGGTTCCAAGAGTTTCTGGCTTAGTGAACACATCACGGTGCTACGAAGGTGGCAAGCCTAAATAGAGCATGGATGCTCGAAGCCCTCACCTATACTTGCCCTCGGTGCATCTTCCATTTGGCTGTCCATCTGTAAACTTTGTCATATTCTTTATTTTGTTATTATTATTATTATTGCAGACAGAGTCTCACTCTGTTTTCTAGGCTGGAGTGCAGTGGTGCGATCTCAGCTCACTGCAACCTCTGTCTCCTGAATTCAAGCGATTCTCTCAGCCTCCTGAGTAGCTGGGATTACAGGCGCCCACCACTACACCCAGCCAATTTTTGTATTTTTAATAGAGATGGAGTTTCATCATGTTGGCCAGGCTGGTCTTGAACTCCTGACCTCTCAGGTGATCTGCCCACCTCAGCCTCCCAAAGTGCTGGGATTACAAGCATACGCCACCACACCCAGACTTGTCATATTCTTTATAATAAACTGGTAAATGTAAGTAAATGTCTCCCTGAGTTTTGTGAGCAATTATGGTAAATTATCAAAGAGGAGGAGGGTGTTTGGAAAGCCCCAGTTGATAGCCAATTGGTGAGAAGTACAGATGACAATCTGGAACTTGTGATTGGCATCTGAAGTGAGGAGCAGTCTTGTGAGCCTGAGTCCTTAACTTGTGGGAACTTCATTAATTCCAGGTAGTGTCTGACTTGAGTTAGACACTCAACCCACACATTTGGTGTCAAAAGTGTGTGGGCCGAGGAAACAGTTTTTATTTAGTATGTCAGATGTGATAAGTGCTAAAGAGAAATAAAGAGGGAAACAGGATATGAAATATCTGGGTGTGTTCGTACGTGAAATTTTAGATAGTGTGGCTAAGGCAGGCCCCCTGAGAAGTGACTTTTGCGTTAAGACCTGAAGGAAGTGAGGGAAGTAGCCATGTAGAATATCTAGAGGACAAGCTTCCAGGCTGAGGGGCCACAAAGTGCAAAGGTTCTATGGTAGCAGCAAACTGTTGTGTCCCAGAAATAGCAAAAACCAGTGTAGCCAGATCAGAGTGAGCTAGGAGGAGGTGAAGGGTCTTGTGGAACACAGCAAGGATTTTGGCTTTCACTTTGCATGATGAGATCCTGGGGAAATGCATTTCCCTGCAAGTACAACAGGGAGAGTTAGGGCAGAGAATGGATCTCAGAGCAAAAAATATAAATGTGGTACATGTGGTTTCACTGGGGCTTCTTGATAGTATGGGAGAGGGAAACTACAGCCAAACAGCAGCAAGAAAGGAGTAACTACAGTTGCCCTGGTGGCTCTGCTTTCTTCTCTGTTCTGATCCCAAAGTGGTTGATTCCTTCCCCTCACCCTTGTCTCAGACCAACCACTCTAGTACTCCTAGTTTACCCATTCCATTAGCTCCTTTCTAAGCAGATACCAGCAACGTGAGGCAGGGGGGGAAGAAGAGGATAGGACAAATTCCTCAGAGCTCTATGGATCTTGAAAAGAGTCCATCCCTGTTGGTCAGAATATTTCAGGACTTTACAGAGAGTACAGTGAAATAGTAGAGTGATGGGCCTGTGCCATCCAGTCGGGCCAGAATCTTCTAAAGTCTGATCCTAGTCAGGTGCACTGGCACATACCTGTAGTCCCAAAGACTTGGGAGAATGAAATGGGAGGATCGCTTGACCCCAGGAGTTTGAAGCTGCTGTGAGCTATGATAGCAGCACTGCATTCATCCATGGGTGACAGAGTGAGACTCCATATCAAAAAATATACACAAAAAACAAAGTCTGATCTTTGCTAGGATACAAGAGGGAAATCCAGGGGCAGACAGACAGGCCTTGTTTATGAAAAGAAACAAGACTGTGGCTTCCCATGGAATTTCTAAGGTACATTTTATAACCAGGCCCCTTGAGATTTTACCACACCAGCATTTTTAGTGACTGAAAGGATGAAAATTCCGATCAGGCCCTTGCTTGCTTGCACTTGTGTTTTGCCCAATATTCCTTCTACAATATAATTATAAACTGCTGATGTACTGTTTTCTTTGCCAAGCAGAAGAATATAACTTCAGGGTCTTGAAAAAAAAAAATTGCAGAAGGACCAGGCATGGTGGCTCACACCTGTAATCCCAGCACTTTGGGAGGCGGAGGCGGGCAGATCACTTGAGGTCAGGAGTTTGAGACCACCTTGGCTAACATAGTGAAACTTCATCTCTACCAGAAAAAAAACAAAAAACAAAAATTAGCTGGGTGATATGTGCCTGTAGTCCCAGTTATTCAGGAGGCTGAGGTGGGAGAATCGCTTGAACCCGGGAGACGGAGGTTACAGTGAGCCGAGATTGTGTCACTGCAGTCCAGCCTGGGTGACAGAGTGAGATCCTGTCTCAAAAAAAAAAAAAAAAAAAAAAAAAAAAAAAAAAAAAAGCAGAAGATTCGAGGGAATGCCTTTAAGGATGTTATGCTCAACTGCTGATGCCCAGAAGTCTGGTTGTTCAAGACATTATCTGAGACTGAAGAAACACAGACTTTTCCCCTCGAGTCTCTGAAACTCCCCCTCTTTACTCTCCAGCTGCATAAAAACTCCTCACTTTGGGCCAGGCACAGTGGCTCAAGCCTGTAATCCCAGCACTTTGGGAGACCGAGGCGGGCAGATCACCTGAGGTCAGGAGTCTGAGAAGAGCCTGGTCAACATGGTGAAACCCTGTCTGTACTAAATATACAAAAATTAGCCAGGCGTGGTGGTGCACGCTGCAATCCCAGCTCCTAGGGAGGCTGAGGCAGGAGAATCACTTGAAATTGCAGCCTCGACTTTCCAGGCTCAAGCGATTCTCCCACCTCAGCCTCCTGAGTAGCTGCAACCACAGGAGGCTGCCACCACACCCAGCTAATTTTATTTTATTTTGAAGAGACAAGTCTTATTATATGCCCAGGCTAGAAATGCATCTTTTAATTCCCATAGGTGAGCCCTCTGCCAAAATAGTAGTAAAAAGCTGGAAGTACTTTAAATCCCAGCTGTAGAAAGAGTTTTAAATCACTCATTTTGCATGTCATCCTGCTCTTGGACAGGTTCAAGACTTACTGCTAACTGAAAAGACTCGGGTGAAGAGTAGTGTGTATAGTGTGGGGGTTTTTGAGTAAGGGGAAAATGGAAGAAATATATTTACACATATTAATATAGATACATGTATAGATCTAGTTGGCCTCCCACATCAGCGGATTCCCAAAATATTAGGGAAAATAACAATAAAAATAATGCAAATACAAACAATACAGTATAACTACATTGTATTAGGTATTACAAGTAATCCATAGCTGATTTAAAGTGTGTGGGAGGATGTGCGTAGTTGTATGTAAATACTATGCCATTTTATAGGAGGGACTTGAGCATTGCAGATTTTAGTACCGGGTGCTGTCCTGGAGCTAATCTGCCTGCGGATACCAAGGGACGACTGGAGATCATCTAGGAAGGTCACGCAAAAACTGTAACAGTGGTTGCTTCCGGGAAAGAGAATGGGGAACTCAGGGTAGGGATGGTAGAAGAGACTTGGCGCCGCGAATCACGCCGAGGTGCCCCGCATCCAGCCCTGTGCTCCGGCGCCCGCTCAGGCGCGCTACCAGGCAGAGTCCCTTGCCCAGCCCCACGGAAGGCAGCCCATCTCCGGGGCACCGATCCTGAACGTCGGCCAACCTCGCAGGCCTAGCGAAGACCCCAAATTCGACGCGGCAGGCCTGAGGCCTGGGGGAAAAGTGACCCGAATTTCCCGCAAGCTCAAGGACACCCAGGGGCGCTCCAGCCCCTCCCGGCCCTCCTCCCTCAGTCACTCTCACGCCTCGCCTCGCCTCCGGCTCGGGTCTCTGGGTACCCAGTCACTCCCACGCCCCGTCACTCCCACACCCGTCACTCCCACGCCCCGCCCCTCCTCTCACCCGCGTAGTGCTCAGTCGCTCTTGCGCCCCGCCCTTCTGCCTAGGTCACTGGTACGCCCCTCCTCTCGTCCCGTCCCTCCTTTAGTCCCGCCCCTCCTCTCTTCCGTCGCTTCCGCTGGTCCCTCCCCTCCTCACGTCCCGCCCCGCCCTTCCGCTTCCGTCACTGTGAGCCCCGCCCCTCCTCCCGTCGCACACCTCCTCTCGCCCCGCCCCTACCCGCCCTTCTGTCCTCC
>NW_016822180.1:405331-412255 GCF_001698545.2 Rhinopithecus bieti | reverse complement strand
GCCCCGCCCCTACTCTCGCCGCGCCCCGCCCCTACTCTCGCCGCGCCCCGCCCCGCCCCGCTTCTCTCCCCGCGTCTCGCAAGAGTGTCCGGAGCTTTCCCGTCATTAGTGAGTCGAAACCGGAAGTCTGGGAAAGGCTGTTCTCAGTTCCCGACAGCGGGAGCTGGACAAGATGGAGACGGTACTGGCAATACGCAGGTCGAAGGGAAGCGGAGCGGAGCACGCGCGGGCTGTGACGAGGGAGCGGAGAAACAGCTGTCCCATTAGCCTCGTGTAGACGTCCCGGGTTCAGCCCCAGGAGGACGAAAAGACTGCCGTGTCCTCCCGAGGGGAGTGGCGTTCCCATTGACCTGAACACCTCACCTCATACTCGTGCGTGGACGTGTTCCAGCCGAGTCCTGTTCACTCCAGCTCCTCCGTCTCCACCCTAATCCTAATTATTGGTGTTTCATTTGAAAGGGTTCTGTGAATTTATCAAGCAGGAAAATTTGGAATCCGGCAGAATTAAGCAATTCCCTTTGATTAAATAGCTTTTGGAGTCTTTAATTTGCTGATATGCATTTTCTAATCGTAACTAACTTTTGCTTTACTTTTACTTTTTTTTTTTTGAGACGGAGTTTGGCTCTTGTTGCCCAGCCTGGAGTGCAATGGCGCGATCTCGGCTCACTGCAACTTCCGCCTCCCAGGTTCAAGCGATTCTCCTGGCTCAGCCTCCCGAGTAGCTAGGATTACAGGCATGTGCCACCACACCCAGCTAATTTTGTATTTTTAGTAGAGACGGGGGCGGGGTTGCTCCATGTTGGTCAGGCTGATCTCGAACTCCCAACCTTAGGTGATCCACCCGCTTCTGCCTCCCAAAGTGCTGGGATTAAGGCGTGAGCCACCGTGCCTGGACTGCTTTACATTTACTTTCTAATCTTTTTAATAATCTTATGAAGTAGCCATTATCAAGGTATTACAGAAGAAGAAATAAAATTGTAGAGACATGCCTGAGATCCCCTTATATTAAGTGACAGAGCTAGATCCAAACCCAAATAATTTATACTGATTGCCCGCAAATCCCTTTTTACACTGATGCATCACTTGAAACCAGTCCTACATAGAATGTGCTTCCCGGCCAGGAATGGATTTTAAAACCCTGAGGAGGCCGGGAGCGGTGGCTCACACCTGTAATCCCAGCACTTTGGGAGACTGAGGCGGGCAGATCACGAGGTCAGGAAATCGAGACCATCCTGGCTAACACAGTGAAACCCCATCTCTACTAAAAATATAAAAAATTAGCCAGGCATGGTGGCGGGCGCCTGTAGTCCCAGCTGTTCGGGAGGCTGAGGCAGGAGAATGGTGTGAACCCAGGAGGCACAGCTGGCAGTGAGCTGAGATCACACCACTGTACTCAAACGTGGGTGCGAGACTCTGTCTCAAAAAAAATAAAAATATAAAAATAAATAAAACCCTTAGGAGTAGGTGGTGAGAACTTCACCCAGCCCTATCAGGAGTTGGGGGTGTGGAGAGAGGAATGGATTTTGAACAGATTTGACTCCCATCTCCTTCCAAGGGAAGATACCTAGACAAGAATAAATGTCTTTTGTAGAAGTCTGGGAATAAGACAAGGAAGCCCACTGGGCAGGGACTAGAGGCAAATAGAATGGTATGAGACCATGAACTTGAGAGGTTCATGTTAGGCTGATACTCCAAAAGGCCCAGCAGAAAAAAGCTGCACCTTGCTCAGCACAAAGTACCCAGGGACAAGGCCAGCCCAACACATCTGAGAGCGTTAGGGTGCCAGAGTCCAGCCACAGAGACCTGAAGTTGCCTCCTTTTTCTGCTACCTCTAGGTCATTGGTTGCTCCACCTTCACCAAGATGCTACCTTGGGGAAGATAAGGGAGTGTTCCAATTGCCTATTGCTGTGTAACAAACCACTCCAAACTTACTGGTATAAAACAGCAACCAGTTTATTATGTCATGGATTCTGTGGGTCAAAAATTTGGAAAGGGTATAGTGGGGATGACTTGTTTCTGCTTCAGAATCACTGACACTTCAGCTGAGAAGACTTGGAAGTGTGAGATGACTTGAAAGCTTGGGGCTGGAATCATTTGGAATTGCTCATTCACCTATGTAAAAGGTAAACTAAGGCACAAAAAAAGTTTTAAGAGTTTATTCGAGTAGGAAGCAATTAATGAATCGGGAAATACCAAACCGAAAGAAGTTTAATTTTTCTCATGACAAATCATCAGGGGCAAGTATTTATGGAGTAAATGTGGAAGCAAAATAAATAATTTGATTGATTGCAATTATATAGTTGCCTTATTCATTCATTCACCTTGTTGGAAAGTCCCTAGTTATGTAAGTTTTTGGCTGTTTCCAACTGGTTGAGCTTAAGTTTTATTTTTCTTTAATACAGGCATTTACAAGAAATGGCTCAACATAAGTTTCCCTTGTGTTTGTAAATCAAGGTTGAGGTCAATTATGAGGCCTAACTGGTTTTGTCTGCTCAGAGATTCTTCAGGCCTGGTCTCCATTTTATTTTACTTCAACATATGTCTGAAGTTATGCTGGCTGTTGACTGGGATCTCAGCTAGGATTGTCAGTAGGAACACCTATGCGGTTTCTCCATGAGGTTGCTCTGCTTCCTTATATCCAAGGTGGCTGGATTCTGAGTCACTCCTAAGACAATCAAGTGGAAGATGTATAACCTTTTTTGAACTTGCCTCACTTCCACCTTACAGGCCCACCCAAATTCAAGAGGAGGGAATATAGACTCCACCTCTTAATGGGAGGAGTGTCACATTTAAGAAGAGCATGTGGTATGGAATATCTTGTTACAACCCTCTTGAAAAGTACAACCTGGCTGGGCGCCGTGGCTCACGCCTATAATCCCAGCACTTTGGGAGGTTGAGGCGAGCGGATCACCTGAGGTTGGGAGGTCGAGACCAGCCTGACCAGCATGGTAAAACCCCATCTCTCCTAAAAATACAAAATTAGCTGGGTGTGGTGGTGCAGCTAACGTGGCTCCTAGCTACTTGGGAGGCTGAGGCAGGAGAATCGCTTGAACCCAGGAGGTGGAGGTTGCAGTGAGCCAAGATTGCGCCATTGCACTTCAGCCTGGGCAACAAGAGGGAAACTCCCTCTCAAAAAAAAAAAAAAAAAAAAAGAAAGAAAGAAGGAAAGAAAAATACAACCTGCCACAGCCATTAAATTTTGAAGTGGTTATAGAGAAATAGATAACAAAGACTTACTGTCATGGGGTTTACTTAATTCACCTAGGTAACTGCTTGGTATTGTGTGATTTGCTAGAATGAAATCTGCTAGTATTCCTTCTATAATTAAAAAAATAACTTCAGGCTGGGAGTGGTGGCTCATGCCTGTAATCCCAGCACTTTGGGAGGCTGAGTCAAGCAGATCACTTGAGCCCAGAGTTCGAGACAAGTCTGGGCAACATGGTGAAACCCTGTCTTTATAAAAAATACAAAAATTAACCAGGCATGGTGGTGTGAGCCTGTAGGCCTAGCTGCTCGGGAGGCCGAGATTGGAGGAGCACCTGAGCCTGGGGAGGTCAAGGCTATAGTGAGCTTCGATCGTGCCACTGCACTCCAGCCTGGGTGACAGAGTGAGATCCTGTATCAAAAAAAAAAAAAAAGTTTAAAAATAAATAACTTTAAAAGAAGACACCTGAAATTGTGGCCAGACCTAGATTCTAATTCTGACTCCAGTATTAACTGATTATGATCTTGGGCAAATCAAGTTCTCAATATCTTAATTTAAAAATTTTTCTAAATGAGATAAAATAAAAATTCTCTTAAAGTAGCTGGAAAAGGTGAACAAAAGCAACATTGTATATTACATGCAGTTTTGCAAAATTTGGGCTCAAGTTCCTTGAGATGCTTACAAAAAATAAATTCAGTGGCTAAACTGAGGAATGCTGTATATTGTATCCCTCTCCCACTCGAAGAGTCTCAGTAAACATTAGGAAATTAAATAGGCTGGGCGTGGTGGCTCACGCCTGTAATCCCAGCACTTTGGGAGGCTGAGGTAGGTGGATCACCTGAGGTCAGGAGTTCGAGACCAGCCTGACCAACATGGAGAAACCCCCATCTCTACTAAAAATACAAAA
Organism: Rhinopithecus bieti; assembly: GCF_001698545.2. NCBI lineage: Eukaryota > Metazoa > Chordata > Mammalia > Primates > Cercopithecidae > Rhinopithecus > Rhinopithecus bieti. Next base: position 408,142 of record NW_016822180.1, on the reverse strand, counting down.
TTAGCTGGGTGTCGTGGTACATGCCTGTAATCCCAGCTACTAGGGAGGCTGAGGCAGGAGAATCGCTTAAACCTGGAAGGCGGAGGTTGCAGTGAGCCAAGATGGCGCCATTGCACTCCAGCCTGGGTAACAAGAGCAAAATTCCATCTCAAAAAAAAAAAAAAAAAAAAGGAAATTAAACATCTGAGCATTCCCATAGGAAATAAATTTATTCAATTTGTTTAAGCAATCAACTTAGATGAAGGCTAGAGATTTCAGATTTTAGGGTCTGGGCTTTTGGGAACAGGCTGGTGTGGGGGTTTGCCAGACTACCTGAGTTTAGTAACTGGTTCTACAACTTACTGTGTGTTCTTGGAGAAATTGTTTAACTTTCCTAAGCTTCAATTTTTTCATATGCAAAATGTGCTATTATTATTCTAATTTTACATTTGGTTGTTGCAAAATAAGTTAAAACATTTTGGTTACATTTTAATTTAATCACATATGATGATGATGCGACTAATAACACTGATCTAGATAGGCTGTAGTCTAGCTTCTTTTTTTAGTTTTTTAATTTGATCTAGACTTTTTAGGAAATTAGTCTGGGCAAAATTTCTGACAAAAGACAAGGGAGAGGGTAAAATTTAGGAGTAGTTTGGGAGGTCGAGGAGGGCAGATCACTTGAGGTCAGGAGTTCGAGAGCAGCCTGGCCAATGTGGTGAAACCCCACCTCTACTAAATTACAGAAATTAGCTGGGCATGGTGGTGCACACCTGTAATCTCAGCTACTCGGCAGGTTGAGGCATGAGAATTGCTTGAACCCAGGAGGCAGAGGTTGCAGTGACCTGAGATTGTGGCACTGCACTCCAGCCTGGGCAACAGAGCAAAACTCTGTCTCAAAAAAAAAAAAAAAGGAGACACAAGATCTCATCCTGGCATCAGTCACTGGTATCTCCTTTCATTACTCCTTGGCAGTCCTCAGTAAGTGTCATATTGCTTTTTTTCCCCAATTTATTTTATTGTGGTAACATTACATAACATACAATTTATCTTCCTAACCATTTGTGAGTGTACAGCTCAATGGTATTAAATACATTTATATTGTTTTGCAACCATCACCATTATCCATTTCCAGAACTCTTTTGTAATTCTGTACTCATTAAGCAATAACTCCTGATCACCCCTCCCCTCAGCTCCTGGCAGCCACTCTTCTAATTTCTGTTCTATGATTTTGGCTACTCAAAGTACCTCATATCAGTGGAATCATACAGCATTTGTCCTTTCATGACTAGCGTATTTCACTGAGCATAATGTCCTCAAGTTTCATCCATGTTCTGCTATGTATCAGAATTTTCTGCCTTTTCAAGGCTGAATAACATTCCATTATATAAGGTTCACATTACCTTTTGTTACTTTAGGAATTATGGTCTGGGGGCTGGCCTTTAGCAACCAATATGTTTGGGGACAGAGATATCTTCCTCAATGGCCTATCTTCTTTGTTGATGGATTCATAGAGAATTATGCTACATTTTGCATCCAGGAAGGGTCACCACACCTAATTAGCCCACTTTTTTCCTCCAGAATTTTAATGTGTCTGGAAATTCACCTCTTAAAGAAGGAAGTGAAGGCAAGAGAAAGAAAGATGTGAGAATTGGCAGAAATAATTCTTCAAATGAGTCCCTTCCTGGACAGCATTCTCAAGCTAGATATGCAAAAGAGCAGGACCACAGAGCTGCATTAAGGAATTAGATTTTATAGGACCAGAAAACGATCTTAGGAAACTGGGCCATTTTAGTCTTCATTTCTTTTGTGTTCTAATCAAAAATTGTAAAGGTGGTGGAAGATATATGCTGAGGTGGCAACCAACAAACATTCTCTGCAGAGGGTAAGACCACAGTGCTACAGAGAGTGGAGAAGAATGGCATATACTTCCACAAACCGGAGTCAATATTAGGAAAGATTTCACTCTAACGGCTTCCCTGCTAAGGGAGTTCTCCCATGAGTAGCTTTCACTATGCAAGATCAGATGAGACCTAGGGTAGCCCAGGACACAAGGATCCACCCATCATCCCCCAAGGGGCCACTTTCAATGTGGGCTAGTCTCTGCTCCTCCGTGCCAGGAGCTGAAGAGGCTGTGCCAGTACCTTTTCCCCTGATCAGTCTCTGGGAAGGCAAAGCTTTTATGCATCTGGCCTCAGTGGTCAGTGAGACTGTGGGATCGTCCTGAGGGACAGGAGGTCCTGGAGTTCACCTTCAGGACATCATATCTGGCTTAGGACAATCACTCTTCATGTCCTGCTCATCACTGTTCCTCACCATAGTTTCTCCCTAATGCAATGCCTTGTAGGGAGCTATTTCCCTGAGTACACAGTGATATCAGGATGTGAATCACCCTTTTCTGGGCAGAGGTGGTGGAATTTTTTACCATCATGAAGCTGAGGTTCCTTCCCCATTCTGAGTTGAATAACCCAAATCTTGGCTCCTAGAGCTTCTCATATCTCTAATTCCTCATAAAACTTAACTCTGTCCCCAACTCTTTACTATCCCATTGCTCAGTATCTTCTACCACGTCCTTCTTCTCAAGACTCTGATACCTAAAATATATAATTTTACAGCAGCAGGAGGAAATAGGCAAAGGATTTTTTCCCTTGAAGTGCTGGATGTTGGGGACTAGTTGTAAAACTAATTTCCACTAGAGGGAGACTTAATCTCAAGAAAGAAAACAATATGCTCTGTGTCAAGTTGAGAGGAAGTACAGGTATTGTTTATATAGCTTTTCTAGCTTTTCTACTATAGCCAAGGATCTCTTCTTTTTTTTTTTTTTTTTTTTTT